>NW_007729130.1:110414-115361 GCF_000696425.1 Galeopterus variegatus
TGGTTGTTCCAAGTAATCCTGTTTGCCTGGAGAAGTGGGACAAATTACATTTTCCTGTAATCGACTTAGATAATCTATTCTATTTCCTCCTCCTCCTCCTTTCCCCCCTCTCTCAATACTTGATGAGAATTGAAAAAAAAAAATAATAGTTTATGAGCAGAATGTTGTCCTAAAACACAAGAGACACATGCACAACACATTTCAACAAATTTCTTAAATTTGTGCACAGTGCCGTGGAGTCTGCCACACGGTGTCTGTACAGAGGTTGTCAGTGACCCACATGGAGTGAGCACCTCTTGCCAGCAGGCATATGTTGTTGACTTCCTATTGGAATGAAGTGGAAGTCAGGACAGGTTTATTTGGAAGCAGGTTCAAGTGTATCCACTGCATCTTATGTACTCCGTGAGAACACTGACTTACCACCAGCTCACTCTTTTGTTTTTTAATCCAGAGTTTTGAGATTGGAACCTGAGTGTCCGGTTCATCTTTTAGTGCTTGGGCATGGGTTTGTCTGGTCTGTGCATTGGCTGGTCTGTGCATTGGCTGTCTCTGAGTGAGGGTCCATTTATTCCTATAACTGGACCTCGGGGGAAGGAGAAGACTGTGTTATTAACCCTGCCCTCGCCTCCTGGCTTGCCCTGCAGCAAGGGGGGTGGGTGTCACAGGCTCTGACAGGTCCTCTCTAGTTGACAGGAGGTGGACAGTGTATCTTGCAAATGCGTCACTATTTAAGTGAGAGGAATTGTCACAACATTTATTGGCATTTAAAACTTCGTATATTAGCCAAAACTTGGTATATTTATTGGCGCTTCATATGGCCACAGAAATATATTATCAAGAACTGTTTTGTGATCACAAATCAGGTGCTTAACTTTTTATCTCTCTTTCTTCTTATTTCCAAGCAAAAATATCAGAGTAGTTTGGGGAGTTTGTAGTGTACGAGAATAAACACATTTAAATGATTAAATCAAATAATCAAAATCCCTTGGCTTTTATTTCTTACCATGATAAGATTTAAATTTCTGTTTTTTTGCTGTTAGTAGGGTTTAGAAATCATTTTATTTCCCTGGCTCTAGCAAATTGATTTTTGTCCTTCAGAGTATTCTAAGATTGCAGCATAAAAATCCAAGGTTTGAGCAATATTTGTGATTCTATTTTTTTTTTTTTGTCCCGCATGTGGGAATTCATGAATTACAGTACCTTCATTTTATATTTTATAAAATATTTTGCTAGAAGAAGGCAAGGCTATTGGCGATATGATTGTATAGTACCGATGCTTAACTACTTCACAGTCTAAAAGGGTTTCCACACTAAGGTCTTTGGTAGTAGCCATGTTGGTATTTACCATTTTATGCCATAGGGTCTTGCAGTTTTCTGGGGTTGGAACTTACAGAACATCTGAAGGGTTGCTTAGCATCAAGGCTCTGTTCACAAAAACCGATTACATTGTATATCGTGGAATATACAATTATTTTTATGTAATTATTATCCTGATTTGAGCATCACATACTGCACATAGGTATTGATATTCAACTCTGTACCCCACAGATATGTACAATCAACTACGTTACAATAAAAAAAATTTTTTAAAAATTCACTCCAAAAAATAAATAAATAAAATTTCTGGAAGCTTCTAAGTAAACCTGGAAAAAAAAAAAAAAAAAGGCTCAGTTCACCCGTGAAGGGTAACACATGCAGCAGATAATTGAATTTAGGGTGGCAGATATGCTAAACTCCTGTTTTCCTTGAATTTATACAAGCATACAAATAGGATATTGAAACATCAGAATTTTTTTAATACTTTCTTTATAGGAGAAATAAACAAGTAGCAGAAAGCTGTTATCAGAGAATGATTTGCTAAAATGACTTCTGATGTCAGTGATAGGGTGAATTTAGAGTCAACCGATAACCTACAGCATCTGAACCTATCAAATAGTGGTAGTAGATGTGTGTGATTATGTGGAAAAAGGAATGAATCCTGAAATGCCTTCTGAATCATTATTTTAAAAGACTCAGTCACGCACTCACAGTGCTGTCACGGCACATCCCCTGTGTGCTGACTGCTGTGGCTGGAGAGGGGGCTACAGAGGGGAATAAGATATTACAGAGGTGGCAAGAGAGACACCAGCAGAAAAGTGAGATGTAGAGGACAGAGATGTCACCCTCCCACGGGATAGTCTGTGCAGGCTGCATAGAGGAGGCTGTTGATGAGTTGGATTTCGGTAGGTAGAATGGGAGAAAGGTGCGTGTAATGGAGAGCAGACACACAGGTGGAGCGTTCTCCAAATGCTCACCAAGAAGCAAGTCTTTGGGGGATGGAGCAAAGATTTTGCAAGGGACATGTGGCTTGTCAGTCAAGGGGACAGATTGGAGCCAGCTTGTGAAGCACTTGAACTCCAGACCCGTGGTTTGGACTTTATTCCACAAGTAACGAGTGAGTTTTACACTACTTATCTGGGAAACATTTTTGAGCTGTTTCAAGAAGTCTGTCTGGCTACTATGTGTGGAATAGATTACAGAAGATTCTTCAGGGTTATGGTTATTCATTCTAGGTACGATTTATTCTTCCAGTTCAGTAGTAAATATATGATATATGTGGCAATTCTCAGACATACCTCAAGCAACCACAACCTCATCTTCATGGTGTTTTGCATAAATGACCGTGCTCTATGGTTGGAAGCAATTATGTGAGAAGGAAAAATTTGAAAGGGATGAAAGTTGAGCTAGTTCAGAAATCTTGCTGTGATCCTGATGAGGTGTTTTCATTGTGCCTTGGGAAAGGGAAGTGACGTGCTCACCCAGCTTCAGGTCTGTGGAACTGCGTGGAGCTGGGGTGAGGTTATTTACGTAAGTAGGTTGGGCTTGAATCCAGTGGGGTGCTCTGAGTTACTTGGAAATAGAAAGTTGTGGGGATGAAAAGTTACTCATGCTTATTCATGTTTGGTTTTTTGTTTTTAATAGAAATGAAACTTTATTTCTTCAGTATATTTCTTTGCGAGATAGGAAGGGCGATAATGTTCAAAGTTAAGTTAGCAGAAAATGACCATGTGGTTCCACAATAATGGAATCCAAACGAATACCTCCCTGCAGTGGTACAGGTTAAGGAGAAATTTATTACCCCTCTCCCCCAAACTTTTGGCTTAGGTATTGAATTTGGGGAATAATAAATTGACACCAGGTTTAAATGTTTATAAAATCTTCATGAAATTCTGTTTTACAAATGTATACGTCCTGGAGTGAGTGGCAGTCTGTCTGTCTTCCAGTCTCACACTGGGAGCCGGTGTCAATAACAGTAGGTTTTTCTGTTTCCTCTATTATTTAAATTACCTAACACTGGGTATTTACACTGATCATATTAGTCAGGAAATTGTCCAGCCCAATCTCTATTTTGCTTTGGATTGTAGACACAGCTACATTTTTAGTTTTATGCTTTGTTGGAAACAAGAAGGATTATCCCCACACCCCACACTGGCCCTTTTTGTTACTGTCACAGAAAGTTTGTGACTCAAGGTAGCACTTACAACACTCTTCTATACATGTGGATTTACCTATCATGTTTGTTGAAGGAAGAAATTCTGTCTCTTCTTTCTGTATTCCAGAGCCTAACACAGAACCTGGCACCTACTGTGCCATCAGTTACTGTTTACTGAATGAATACTATTAATTAAGCTGATGGATTAAACTTACGTAAATAACTGTAGCCCTTTTTTTTAAGGTGTCAAAACACCGAGTTGGTTTAACCACTCTAGTCTAACAGCCAGTCACTTAAGTGAGAGAGAAGAAAAAGATCAACCATTTGTTTAAATTATGGAAATGTCCAAGTTGCATATTCTTTCATTTCTTTCTATTTAGTGGCCACTGTGCTAAGTCACTTGGGAATAATACTTTCTGCAGTTATTGCAGTGTGATAGCATGCTGCTGATTAATGCATACATAAATGCATACAAAAGGGTGAGCATTTTTGTACTGGGGATCATAGAAAGGCTTCCTGGGGAAGGTTTTGCAGGAAAACGAGGAGTTAGTTACTTGAGGAAAAAAGAGAAAGGTACTTGCGATATCAGGACCATTACCCAGAAGTGCACAGAGTTGGAGTACCCTGGTGCTCTAGGGAACTACAATCCAAGTAGTTCGGTGTGGTTGAGAAAAAGGCTGGAAGCTACTTTTGGACATTTTAAAACTTTTTAAAAAACAAATTAAATTATAAAGCATTTTCTGGAAGATATTTAATAAGTAAAGGAGAGTTGATTTTTTCCCTCTTTCTTTTAATTTACTTTTATTAAAAATAAAGTTTTAGGGCCGGCCCGGTGGCGCACTGGAGAAGTGCACTGCTTGGGAGCGCGGCAGCGCTCCCGCCGAGGGTTCGGATCCCATGTGGAGACCGGTTCCCTCTCACTGGCTGAGCACGCTGCGGGTGCAACACCGAGGGTTGCGATCCCGTTGCCGGTCCCCGGTACGGGCGCGACACCGAAGGTTGCGATCCCGTTACCGGTCAGTAAAAAAAAAAGGAAAAAATAAATAAATAAATAAAAATAAAGTTTTATTTCTCTAACCTAAATGTAATTCACCATCATTACAGAAATTTGGATAACAGAAAAAAATAATATTAAATGAAACCACCAATAATCCCTCCATCCAGAGATACTACTGCCATTAGTATTTTGGTGATTTTTTTCTGTTAACATTGAACAGATACCATTAACAGTAATGTTTTGATTCATTCTTGTATTTTTTCTTTTCTATTTATATTTCATATCTGGCATTTCATGGATGTACAACATGGAAAGAATCTAAGTCAAGTTATATTTTTGTAATAAATCATCATTATATGGCTTTTGTTTTAGAAAGAGAATAGAGCTAACGTTTATTGACAACCCACTAGCCTTTTCATATTAAATATTATCAGTCAACTAAGTTAAAGTTGCCAGAGGCATCCAAACTATAATCTCT
>NW_007729130.1:116654-117421 GCF_000696425.1 Galeopterus variegatus
CACCGAGGGTTGTGATCCCGTTACCGGTCAGTAAAAAAGACAAAAAGGAAAAAAAAATTCATGGAAAAATAGAATTAAAAGATGAAACAAATCTTTCCACGAACTTTTTGAAGTACACTCATATGTCTCTACTTGCCCATTTCTATCAGAGTAATTACTGTTTGGTTATGAACTCCTGGGTGGCAGAGGATATGTCTATGACACATAAACAAATGTATTATACAAGGGGTGTTATGCTCAAACTCTCAATTGAGAAATGAAATGGGTCAGAGGTATCAGGATGGCAGGAGATTGTTTGCATGTGAAATATACAAGAAAGGATTTAGTTTATGAGGGAAGCCAAGGCCTTGAAGGGAATCTCAGAAGAACTAGGATGGCGTATGATTCAGTGTTTAATGCCAAATGTTATCTTCTGCTTTGGCAAAGGAGATGATGATATTATTACCTTTGTAAGATACATTCAGAACCTGAAAATATATCCAACAGCAGCAACTGATGAGTGGCCAGGAAGCAGAAGTCTGAAACCTTGAAAACCCAAGGAGATGCACCTAATAATGTCAACAACAGAGATGTTTAGTCAAGATGTTTTATTTTTTATTGAAATGTATTGATTATACATATATGAGGGGTACTGAGTTGAGTTATCAGTGCATGCATAGAATGTGATGATCAAATCGGGGTCATCATTGTAAAACTTAATCATTTCTTTGAGATAAGGCCATTCAGTGTCCTCTCTTCTAGCCAGTTGATAACATTTAGGAAGTTAT
>NW_007729130.1:117549-121018 GCF_000696425.1 Galeopterus variegatus
ATATGGCTTTTGTTTTAGAAAGAGAATAGAGCTAACGTTTATTGACAACCCACTAGCCTTTTCATATTAAATATTATCAGTCAACTAAGTTAAAGTTGCCAGAGGCATCCAAACTATAATCTCTGGAGACTAAGACGTGCCTGTGGGTGCTATTGTGTCTACATGGATTTCAGGTTGCAGCTCAGGTTGTTGCCTTAATCATCTTAACGATCTGATGAATCCTTTGCAAAGTCACAGATGACCCAAAAGTCTTACTTGAGGAGTAATTTATGGATCAATGCCCTTCATCTGATCATCTCTGTCTATTCTGTGTTAAAAGAAGTCAACTGCAATGTGTTTTTAAAGGGTTAAGCCTATGCAGCCTTTTGTAAAAGAATCAGAGAATTGAATAATCACATACTTATTGCTTTATAATGATTTTAAAATAATGCAAATGTTGATCATTTCTGCTTGTAGAACAACACTCTAATATTGAAAGTCCTCGTGATAGAAGCACTTTTGATGCCAGCGAGTGCGTACATGCACGCGGGATACTTTAAAATGCTACCACATATAAGAACTGACTTATTTAAGTGGAGAGCTCTTTGATGCCATGTACTCAATAAGTTCCAACCAAGTCTAATTTTATACTTAATATGAAATATTGCAGATGTCTATAATCTTATTATTATTTTATTATTAACACTGAGGTACTTCCATTAGTATTTAATGTTTGGATTCTAGTATCAACTTGTATACAAGGTTACACAGTTCAAGCTACAATGAGTTTGGGGGTGATGTAATTCAATCCACTACAGATGCTAGCTCAACTGTACATCTGTAGAACTTATTTTCCTACATTATAAAGGGTGAATACTTTGATGTGTGGATAGCCACTGCTGGTCTCTCCTCCCCAAACCCATCAATGGAATCCTGGGTGGCTGGGCACATGGTCCTTAGTGTCATGGGTTCCTGGGAGAGATCTTAAGAAGCCTGGCTCAGAGTTCATGGTTTGATTCAGGCGAAAGGTTGATAGTAGTTTCCCTCATGCACATTGTGTGACCCAAGAAAAGAGGAATGCAGAAAGTAAGGGGCAGATCCTTTCCCCACATTCGGCTCCAGATCATCCTAACAAGTCATTTACTGGAGACCAAGCTGCAGTGGGGTGCTGGATCGGACTTGTCCTGTTTCACAAGAGCCATTGTTAAATTCTCAAGAAGTTTATGTGGTGGTTGTTAAACACAGCCATTAATAAATGTTAAATCATATAAACTTATCATCCATTAAATTATATTAAAAGGAGGTAATGCTCAGAACTCATAGGTTCTTAGTTATTTTATTATAGTTTGCTATTATCTGTGCTCTTGAGGTTACTTACATCTTGTAAGTAAACTGCTCATCCCCTCCGAACTCTGGGTTCCATATCAAACATTGGAAGCTTGAAATCAGTCCTGTTGATTTTTATACCAGGGAAATCAGCAAACGCTGCAAATTAGTGCTTGTTTGATTGTTTTATTAACTGTCTAGACTTCAGAAGGTGATGCAGAAAATGTTAACAATGCAGATATAAACTTAAAAGTGCATCGTGTCTGCAGCTGTTACATTATGAATAAAAATATCATGTTCTTCCTGTGTTTGAAAACTATTAAACTATTATCTGATTCAGCAACAAAAAGTTGCTCACATCATTGATAAACAAATACAGTTTTGACATTTATCTTACAAAAAATTGAAGAAAATGCATTTTTTATTTTTAAAAAATTTTATTGAATCATAATCGATTATGCATATTTTTGGGTTCAACATTGACATATATTGATCAAATCAATATTACTTGTGTATATATTGTTACAAATCATACTTATTCTTTATGCCCCTAGTCCAATCTCTCCCTTCCCCCTCACTCTCCCCCATTCACCTCTGATTACCTTAGATTTCTTCTCTCCTTCTGAAAGAGTAATGGTTACTTTGTTGATTTGTTGCCTAGATTATCTGTCCAGTGCTGAGAGGTGTGTTCAGGTCCCCCAATATTATTGTAGAGCAGATGCTTCTTCTTCACTCTGAAATGTGCTTTGTAGAGAGAGACACCCTCTTCTTTTCTTTGGTCTCTGCTGGTGACTCTCCTTGTGTCAGTGCACTCCAGTGGCTGGTGGACCATCTGCATGGTGGTCATGGCATCTAGCTACTAGTTGCTGGTGGCTCCCGGATCCATGCCTGAGGACCCCAGGCAGGCCCCATGGTGTTGGCAGTGTGCCTGGTTGTGGGAGGAGGGTTTGGTTCCCGTATCCATGCCTCAGGGCCCCTGGCGGGCCCTGTGGCACTGACGGTGTACTGAGAAAATGCTTTTAAGCTAGTTTTATGTGGCTAGTATTACCCTGATACCAAAGACAGAGACATTACAGGTCAGTATCTATGATGAACATAGATGCAAGAATTCTCAACAGAATACTAGCAAACTGGTGTCAACAGCACATTAAAAGGATCACAACCAAGTGGGATTTACTCTTAGGATGCAAGAGTGGCTGAACACATGCAAATCAATTAATGTGATTCACCATATTAAGAGAATGAAGGATAAAAATTACATAATCATCTCAAAAGATGTAGAGAAAATGTTTGACAAAACTCAACACCCTTTCATGATAAAAACTCAACAATCTAGGTGTGAGAGGAGGAATGGACCTCAACATAATAAAAGCCATATATGAAAAGGTCACAGTCAAAAAAAAAAAAACAAGAAAGGCCACAGCTAATGCCATACTCAATGGTGAAAAACTGAAAGCTTTTCTTCTGGGATCAGGAACAAGGCAAAGATGCCCACTTTCTCCATTTTTATTCAGCATAGCACTGGAAGTCCTAGCCAGAGCAATTAGGTAAGAAAAAGAAATAAACAGCATCCAAATCAAAAAGGACAAAGTAAAATTATCTCTTTTCATAGATGACATGATCTTGTGTGTAGAAAACCCCAAAGACTCCACAAAAAAATTGTTAGAGCTTGGAGCAGGAAAGTTAATAAGGTGGGAATTGTTGGTATTATGGAATGTATTTTAGCTAAAATTATCCAAAAGAAATCACATTAGAAATTACATTCAAGTGTTTGGTATCATGAGTGACTGTTATCAATGTCTTTTATTTTTTTATTTTGTCGATATACATTGTGGTTGATTATTGTTGCCCCTTACCAAAACCTCCCTCCCTCCTCCCTCTCCTCCCTCCCTCCCAACAATGTCCTTTCTGTTTGCTTGTCGTATCAACTTCAAGTAATTGTAGTTGTTATATCTTCTTCCCCCTGCCCCCACCCCCAGTTTTTTTTTCTTTGTGTGTGTGTGTGAATTTATTTATTAATTTTTAGCTCCCACCAATAAGTGAGAACATGTGGTATTTCTCTTTCTGTGCCTGACTCGTTTCACTTAATATAATTCTGTCAAGGTCCATCCATGTTGTTGCAAATGGCAGTATTTCATTCGTTTTTATAGCTGAGTAGTATTCC
>NW_007729130.1:121682-122841 GCF_000696425.1 Galeopterus variegatus
CATATGACTGTAGGCTATTTGTATATCTTCTTTAGAGAATTTCCTACATAGCTCTTTTGCCCGTTTTTTAATTGGGTTGCTTGTTTTTTTCTTGTAAAGTTGTGTGAGTTCCTTGTATATTCTGGATATTAATCCTTTGTTGGATGTATATTTTGCAAATATTTTCTCCCACTCTGTTGGTTGTCTTTTAGCTCTGTTAATTGTTTCTTTTGCTGTGCAGAAGCTTTTTAGTTTGATATAATCCCATTTGTTTATTTTTCCTTTGGTTGCCTGTGCTTTTGGGGTCGTATTCATGAAGTCTGTGTCCAGTCCTATTTCCTGAAGTGTTTCTTCTATGTTTTCTTTAATAAGTTTTATTGTTTCAGGGTTCATATTTAAATCCTTAATCCGTTTTGAGTTGATTTTAGTATATGGTGAGAGGTATGGGTTTAGTTTCATTGTCCTGCATATGGATATCCAGTTATCTGAGCACCATTTGCTGAAGAGGCAGTCTCTTCCCCAGTGTATAGGCTTGGTGCCTTTGTCAAAGATCAAATGGCAGTAAGTGTGTGGGTTGATTTCTGGATTCTCTATTCTATTCCATTGATCAGTGTGTCTGTTTTTATGCCAGTACCATACTGTTTTGGTTATTATAGCTTTGTAGTATAGCTTAAAGTCAGGTAGTGTTATGCCTCCAGCTTTATTTTTTTTGCTCAGCATTGCTTTGTCTACACGTGTTCTTTTATTATTCCATATAAATGTCCGGATAGTTCTTTCCATTTCTGAGAAAAATATCATAGGAATTTTGATGGGGATTTCATTGAATTTGTATATCACTTTGGGTAGTATGGACATTTTCACTATGTTGATTCTTCCAATCCAAGAGCATGGGATATCTTTCCATCTTCTTGTATCCTCTCTAATTTCTCTCAGCAGTGGTTTGTAGTTCTCATTATAGAGATTTTTCACATCCTTGGTTAACTGAATTCCTATGTATTTTATTTTTTTGGTGGCTATTGTAAATGGGCAAGCTTTCTTGATTTCTCGTTCTGCATGTTCACTATTGGAGAAAAGAAATGCTACTGATTTTTGTGTGTTGATTTTGTATCCTGCTACTGTGCTGAAATCATTTATCAATTCCAAGAGTTTTTTTTGTAGAGGTTTTAGGCTGTTCGATATA
>NW_007729130.1:123363-136939 GCF_000696425.1 Galeopterus variegatus
AAAAAATGGGTATCTGGACATTTTCACTATGTTGATTCTTCCAATCCAAGAGCATGGGATATCTTTCCATCTTCTTGTATCCTCTCTAATTTCTCTCAGCAGTGGTTTGTAGTTCTCATTATAGAGATTTTTCACATCCTTGGTTAACTGAATTCCTATGTATTTTATTTTTTTGGTGGCTATTGTAAATGGGCAAGCTTTCTTGATTTCTCGTTCTGCATGTTCACTATTGGAGAAAAGAAATGCTACTGATTTTTGTGTGTTGATTTTGTATCCTGCTACTGTGCTGAAATCATTTATCAATTCCAAGAGTTTTTTTTGTAGAGGTTTTAGGCTGTTCGATATATAGGATTATGTCATCTTCTTTTTTTTTTTTTAACTAGTAAGTGTCTTAAATTTATTTTTCTTCTGTACTGAACCTTCAAGGCAATAGGGCATAGCTATTATCAAACACCAGTTAACAGGAGAACCCTGCGGGAGGAAATGCAGGACTTGAGAGGACCACTTTAAGTTAATTACTTAAAAAAAAAAAGATGAAATCGTTGTCTATGAAATTTACCACTATTCAGTTTAAAATAGTTTAATGTGAAGCATCTCTTTTTATTCTTAGTTTGACCTTAGAATATCTTAATATCTGGAGCCCCTCTGCCCCCCAGCCTCAGGCCTGTTTTTGCCATTTTCTGAAAAACGGTGTTACTATTTATTCCACTGTTTAAATAGAAAACCTTGAAGCTATTCTTGCTTCTGTCTTTGTTCTCACTCTGTATTTAATCCATCAGCAAGTTTCCCTGGCTTTACCTTTAAAATGTATCATGACTTTATTCACATTAATCCATTCCCACAGCTACCACTGTCTTCCCCTGTAAAGACTATTGCAAAGGGCTCCTAAGTGGTTCCTGTCTCTTGCCTGTTCTCCATACTCCAATGAAAATGATTTTTTAAGCATTTAGGTTGGCTTATGCCACAGCCTACTCAAAACCATCAGTGAATTCTAGGGTTTTGCCTTGGCCTACAGGTGGTGTCTGGGCCCAACCAGTGCTGTGCATCTGTTGCCGAATCCCCTACAAGGGTGTCCCCTGGCCCTTTGCTGTAACTGGACCAGTCTCTGCATGGGTTTAGAATATGCCAAGCTCCTTCCTACCTCAAGTGCTTTCTGAGAACAGCTTTCTGTTGTTCTGTCTGAGATTCTCTTTCCCCAGATATTCACATGACTCATGACTCACCTCTGCTCAACTATCAACTTTTCAAGGGGGACCTTTCTTGAACATCTTGTTTCAGGCAGCTAGCTCTCCCACTCCCTGTGGATACTCTCTTTGTTATACCCTGTTCTCTTCTTCTTAGCATTTATCATTACCTGATATTATGTTACACATGATTTCTAATATTTATTGTCTGCTTTTCGATGAAGATTTCCCTTACCACCCAATTTAGTAATGTTCAACCTGTCCCTTTACCCTGTATTTCTAATTCCCACTGCCCTCTCCTCTCCTCTGCTCTTGCTCTTAACACTCAATGCTTTCTAGCATTATAGGTAATTTATGTGTTATAAATGTAACAACATGCTAGTCTGTTTCCCTCACTAGAAGGTAAGCTCCATGAGGGCAGGTGCCTTTGTTTTGTTCACTGGGGCATCCCCAGTGCAAGAATTGTGCCTGACACATAGTAGGGGCCAATAAATATCTATCAAATGCCCTTTGTAAGGCTCACAGTTAATAACGTGCTGAGCAAGACCCAGGCAAGGTGAAGTTCCTGTTTAAAATCCTTAATTTTTCAAAGCGTCAGATATTCACTTACTTGCCGACGAGGAGAAGGTGAGAACAGCACTGGGTTGCTACTGCTGGTATGTACTTCCCTGAAGCAGCAGGGCAAAGAGAACCAGCTGGTTTTCTCTTAATTATTTTGGAGTTTTATTTTCCATTTTGGAGACATATTCCATGATAAAGTCAGTTTTGCGATAATGCTCGTTTGAAAACACAACTTTTTTTTAAATAACCTATACTTCAAGGGTTCCTTGTAAATATAATGACAACGTTTTCACTATGCTAATTTTACAAGGTATAGTTTCAAGATGGTATAGTTTATCTGTATTTACTGTGGCACACAAGACAGATTCTATTTTAAATCTCTACAACATAAGTCAGGATTTTTTCTAAAATGGGCATGCTGTGCAAATGTGTGTGTGTAACAAAGGATTTTTTTTCCATATATTTTAATTCTTTTCTTTTTTATTTTATCATTGCACAATGTAAATATTTTTTGTGGCCCTTTGCCAATTTCTCTCTAGTCCCCATTTCCCACCTCTGGTGGCCTCAGTTCTATTCTATTCTTTTGAAAGTTCAAGAAATTATTGTGACTTGAAAACACAAACTTGTTCCAACATATTTGTCATATAAGTACTGCGTGCTAACCGATTGCACCACTGGAGCTTCTTATTCCAACATATTTGATATATTAGGGAGCAGTTCATATGTAATGTGAATTTCACATTTGCTTATGTATGGTTTCATTTGTGGGCTGAATGCAGCCATATAGAAATACCTAAAACGCCCATTTCTCAAACACCTACCGGCTACATCACAGTTCCAGCCTGTGTTATGAGCCGTACCCACCTTCATCTGGTGTCACAGCTCTCCAACATCAGACAAGCCCCTTCCCACCAAGTCACAGTAACTCACAAGCTGTAACCCTTATAGCGCCCACTTCTGCAAGCCAACTTTCAGGTCTTTTTCAAGATAGAACTGATCTATTGTTGAAAATACATAACTGTTGTAGTATTTATGTATCTCTTAACCAATTAACATGTAAAAAACTGTGCTGCCATTTTTAGTAGGTCCCTAACTTTGCTTTTTTATGGGTCATAGATGACGTTTTTAGAGTGTTGTGCCCCAACTCTGTTTTTTTCTCATAAACTCTAGTTTTCACTGCACAGTTTTGCACAGTG
Source organism: Galeopterus variegatus (assembly GCF_000696425.1). NCBI lineage: Eukaryota > Metazoa > Chordata > Mammalia > Dermoptera > Cynocephalidae > Galeopterus > Galeopterus variegatus. Next base: position 126,305 of record NW_007729130.1, read on the forward strand.
CATGATTTTTAGAAATGCCTAAGTTCTGTTATTAGCAGGCCTGACTATGTTTTCAAAAGGGACCAGCAAAATATCTAATAATAATATTACTTTATAATTGTGTTGTACTTTGCAATCTATAGTTTTCATTTTTGTTATCTCATTTTTTATTTTCACAAATATTCTTGGAGGAAGATATTTTACAAGTGAAGAATTAAAAGATGAGAGAGGGTGAGATCCTTGCCAAGGGTCAAAAATTAGCCAATGTCAGGACTGTAGTCAAACTCAAGCCTTCTCTGTCCCAGTGCAAATTTTCTGCCCTGTGACTCCAAGGACAAGATGAGAGGTTGCCAGCTCGTTCCTCTGACCACTGTCTTTGCAGGTGTGCATTTTGTAGCCCTCTGTGGGGACAAGATTTCTGACAGCCACACGAACAACTTTGCTGGAGCAGTGAATTTAAAAATGCAACACGAGAATCTTAAATATTTTTATTTTGATAACTGTATTTTTGTTTTGTTTTATTTATTTTCATTGGAACATAGTTGGTTGTACATATCCCTGGGGTACAGAGTTGAATATCAGTACCTGTGTGTGATATGTGATGTTCAAATCAGGATAATTAGGATATTCATCATTGTACAATGTAATCGATTTTCACAGCCCTTTACCAATTCCTCTGTTACCCCCCAACCCACCCCCTTTCCCACCCCCGGCAACCTCAGTGCCGTTCTGTTCTCTTAAAAGGTTCAACATGGACAGTTAGCTGAATTGGTTAGAGCACAGCCTTGTAATGCCAAGGTCATGGGTTCAGATCCCCGTACTGTCCCGCTGCCTCACCCCCGCCTACAAACAAACAAAATTAAGGATTTTTAAACTGCAGTAACAAAACATGGAATAAGAAAGAGGACGGTTCTCAGTTGAATGAAAGAAGCATTTAAAGGCTGAGGATGATTCATTATCAGTTGCTCGGCCATTGGCCGCTGGGAATTTTATGATGTTCATGACGTTGTCCTGGAGTCTGATAACTATTCAGACTGTGATGGGTGGTGCACAGTCGTGTCTTCCTAGGTTGTGTGTCTTTTTCTCTCTCTCATCACATTCCCCTCCCAACACATACCCACACCCCTTCTTTACTGAGGTCTTATTTTATACTGTTTCCTAAGATAAATACACTTAACGGAAAATGGTGGATTGAATAAATTTGAGTATGGATTTGCCATCAGGACTGAATTTCTCAAGCTCGTGGTTTTTTTCATAAAGGGGGAAATGACCACACCTATTGGTTTCTTGCTCTTTTTCTAATGAAAGTAAGTTCTTTGACCGAAAAAAACCCCCCTACCTTTTAGATATCAAAAAGAAGCAAACATGTTGTCTGCCTTGGAAATATGCCTTATTAACTTGTAATGGTATTACTCACAGGACAGCATTCATGTTGTTTTCGGGCCGACACACCTCTTACCTTGTTCTAGAATGCAAATATATTTTTGTGAGGAGCATCCACCGTGATATTACAATCCCACTCACTAGAGTTCTTAAGGATACGTATGCCACTGTGTTGCATGCATTCTTTTAAATTACATTTTAAAAAATTTGGGCACTGTGTGGTGAGCTGTTAAACTGAGGTAGTCGTGGTGATTCGTGAGTCTGTGCTTCTTCTATGCACATGTTGAGTGCAGTGTTATAACATGAGATTAATTCTAACATTTGCGTTTGCCTTGCTTCCTATGCTGGAGAACCAAATGTCACAATCTGTGCTCATTTCCTAAATTTTCAGTAAACTGGGACTCTTTACAGGAAGAGGCACTGTAAAGCATATAACGTGATAACACAGTGTTCCTCAGATGTTTAGCATGCTACCAACTTTACCACATAAAATTTGCCTTGCTTCCTATGCCGGAGAACCAAATGTCACAATCTGTGCTCATTTCCTAAATTTTCAGTAAACTGGGACTCTTTACAGGAAGAGGCACTGTAAAGTATATAACGTGATAACACAGTGTTCCTCAGATGTTTAGCATGCTACCAACTTTACCACATAAAGCATTCTAGAAATGCTTTAAAGCACGAGCTTATTGTCTGAATCTTCTGTATCTGGTGGCAAATGTCAGAGGCCTGTAATTTTAACACCAGATGTCACAGCACTTAAAGAATTTCTTTTGGTGATGAATGTTATTCACAGCAGCCTACAACATGACCAGGATGACTGGATGATTTCTATTCCTTATGGACTCCTTAGGTTGTTTATTCCTGTCATTTCCTATTGGGTATTTGCATACCTTAAGTACTATAGGGGAGGTTATGGAGAGTTAAGCAAATTAAATAAAAGGAACTGTTTTGAGCTCCTTGTCTGTCCATATACTCATTCATTAATGCCCCTGTGATGGAGGTGATCACTGTCCACTGTTTAGAGAGGACAAAGGAGACCTGACATTATAAGAACTTGTCTGTGCAATTTAAAAAAAATCCAAACATTTTTGCAAAAAAATTATGCATTAGTTTGCTTTCCCTTACTAAGTCCTCCCTTCCTTTTCTTGCTGAACTGACTGTCTTTTCTCTGTGTGTGCATTAAGCTAAGCCCCCGCTCCCCCAACAACAACACACACACAGTAAATGCACTATAAGTCCTTGCAGTGTGAATCAATGGGACAGGCCTGGAGAGCATGCTGAAAAGAGCAGCCCAGAGTCTGGTCGACTCTGCTAGATTAAAAGTACTTGTATCCAGACCATGATAGAGACCTCGGAGAATACTTACCAACAGTCTAGCGCAAGCCCTCCAAACCACTCACACAGCTGAGCACAGTCCTCTCAGGGTTTCTCAGGAAATAGACCAGCTGATAAAAGACAGTTTTTTCTGTCCCTCTATCAGGCTGGTTGCTGTCATCTTGCAGGGCAGATGTCTAAAGTGGGATGCTTCTCCCAGGTGCTTAATCCACAAAAAACACAAGGTTGCTTTGTTTTTAACCCTGTGTTTCTTAGCAACTGACAAGTTAACTAAAACTGAAATATTTAGAGTATAGCTGTTTCAGGCTGATAGGGTTCTAGGCTTAATACCAAAACGAGGTCATGGGTACTTTATCGTCAGTGGCCTGTAAGGGATTTGATTGGGAGGCCAGGCTGGCCCTGCTGCTCCATTCTGGTCACTGTGCCCTGGGCCGTGGGCTGAAGAAAGCTTTCAATGTCCCCGCCACCCGTTTTCCTCATCTCCCTAGCAACCGTGATGGCACTGTTTCTAAGTGGCATCATTGCCTGAAACAGCCCCTTGGAAAAGAATAAAGATCATCGTCTCCAAAGTTATTCCCAATTTCCCCTTGGTAAGGATGTGCGCCTCCATACGCAGAAACATTTTAGGTATAAAATCATAAGAACAAAACCAGTTGTTGGAATGAGGTGGAAGGTGAACAGCAGCTTATAGCTGAAATACTCATTGAACAAGTTTCCAGATTGCCTCCTATTTCTGAAAGCTGAGGATGAAAGCAAATAGACCAGGAAATAGAACAGCTCATAAGAGACAGTTTTCTCTGTCTATCAGTCTTGTTGCTGTCATCTTGCAGGGCTGATGTGCCTTTCACCAAGGACAGCCACTGAATGTCTGGAGCTTGGGACTAGCCAGTCCTCTGGAAGGCACCGCATTCATTCAGTCGATCATTCCAAAATACGGACTGAGCGTCTGTTGTGCATCAGACACTGCAGGTGCTGGGAGACACATCAGAGAAACAAAGAAATCAGACTTACTCCTATCGAATTTCTGTTCCATGACGGAGACTTTCATGTCTTGATGTAAGTCATGAATAGAGCCTAGCAACAGGCCTGCCATAGGATGGGTCAGCAAACCAGCATTCTCTCTTATCTTCATCATATCTAGATGTTAGTTTTCTAAAGACACCTATGTCTTCTACTCCATTTGAATGAATACCCGAAGCTCTTCAGCAGTTTGTTGAGCTCTAGCAGTGAGTTAATGGAAATACATTTGAAAGACCTACTCACTGCCCTTGGTTGGTGGGAAGTCCCAAGATGAGATGCACTCGGTCTGATGTTAATTTGTAAGTAATATGCTTTTGTTGTTTATCTCCCACAACAGTTGGCTACACTGAGTTTCCATTAGATTCTTCTTCATTATGACATTATTAATAGGCCAACAAATTTAGTAATTTTCCATTTAACCACTTTAAAATTCATCAGGAAGTAGGAGAGTGCCCACTCATGGCACTTTGGATGTTCTCTGGGTCCCCTCTATAAATGACTCATTCAGAAAATCGCAAACAGAGATTGGACAGGACCAAGGGCATTTTCTATGGTCACATTTACAGCAAAGCTGGAAAAATAATATTTAAACCACGAGAAATACAATAGAATCTTTCAATAAAAATTTATTTAAGCAAAACAGTCAATAGGTGAACGAATACTGATTTGCCTGCTAAAGGCTTTTATTCCATCTCTACAGCCTTTCTCTCTTACAAACCATCTCATTGCCTTGTTGTTGGTGTTCTATGAGAGGAAGTATTGGGACAACCAGTTATGCAACAGTTGCTTGCCAGTTAACCTCTTCTGTTCCAAATTTGGTGGCTATGGGTGTGTGCACACACGAGTATGTCTGTGTATATGCGAGTATATGTGAAAGAGACACAGCAGAAGAGAGAAAGAGGACACAGTTACTTACGGTTACTCTTTTCTTTATTCTGATCTGAATTCCATGATTCAAGACCCATAAACCATTTCCAGCTTTATTTCCACTGGCCAGTTGCAATGACCTTAGAGGAAAGCACTTCACTGCTCTACATCTTTTTCCTCATATCAGAAAAGGTGGGAGAGTGAAGTTTGTCAGAAGACCTTTGTGGTGCATCCAGCTATAAGATTATTTTATGCATCTATAAGTGTCTCAGGGAAAATGTCTTCTCTGTTTCTCTGCAGCAACAGTGACCATGTCTGAGCCTGTGAGAGCACAAATGATCAATCAGATAGAACTTGATCTATTTGAGATTGAATATGACGTGGATTTCAGAATCAGGTCTTTATTAATGCCTGTTTCTCCAGTTACATGTTTTCCATTAAGTTAGAGAAACCTTGTCAGTGGGGTTAGAAGCACTGGAAAAAATACATACATTTGTAAATCTTTCAATGGCTTAACTTCCTTTTACAAGATTTAATGAAAAAACTTTGCATTAAAACTTGGAAAAGGAAACTAGCTAGTGAAAGCAGTTAAAAAACTCCTTAAGGAATCCACCTGAGAAAATCTGAAATGTCTTCAGAAAATTTAGGCAATTGTACCATTGATAACAGGAGGTTTGAACATTTAAAAAATCTTTAAATGGTATACGAGATAAGGTTTCTTCTCAAATTTGGTTGTTAGGTAATAGAACAACGTTTTTTGGATAGATTAGGAGGATTGTACAGATTATAACTACTACAAGTAGTAATTATGGTTTAATTCATGAACTACCTAAATATAGGTAATAATAAAGAGCGCTGGTAACTGTGTGTTGTTAAGTAGGTAGGTTTTGACACTATATTCCCGAGACCTCCTTGAACCTCACATATTTGCAAATATGTGATATTCTTAGACTTCTTCGCTTTTTCATTATTTTCAAACTAGCACAGTAGCAATACTTAATGTTTACTGCCATCTTTCAAAAGTAAATGTAGTTTTTACCTGACTGCATGTTTAACATTAAGTATACAGCCCAGAGCTTTGCTAAGATGGGAAACCTGGATGGTCGGCTCTTGGGCATTCTCCACACCCCCACCCCCTTTCCTGCCCCTAACTTGCCCTCCTGCTAAGTGATTTGCTTTTATACCCAGCTGGTAGCTCCCAGAGCTCAAATTCCACTCTCAGCTAACTCAGAGCTCAAATTCCAGTCTCAGGTAAATTACAAAGTATCAACCATCAGAAGCCTCCTGGACCCTTTTGTTTTGCAAGTTACAAAAACTACAACTCCATTCCATTGGGAGTCTTGTTGCATGTGCTTCAAGACAGATCTAGGTCCTGACACTTCACCCCACTTCCAGGGTGACACCTGCTCTTAGCTGTGACCGTGGCTCTCCTGATTAGCCATGACACCCTCCTAACTCATCCGTCTGCTTCCACATGTTGCGTCTGCAGGCTTTTCTCCCCATAGCAATCAGAGAGATCCTTTAAAACATAAGTTAGCTAAGTGGTTGAAGAGTGGAAATTTCTCTTACAGATGCATTTCAAATAATAAACAAAGGATGGACTGCAAAATGTTATCATTTAGAAATGGTCATCAACCGGCCATTCCCACCACAAAGTGAAACACAACCCGTGTTACTGATGGACGTCCACCCCTCCACCTAGGAAGGAGTCTTACCCACAAAATGAATCCTGCACCTGAGCAAGCTACTAGATCTACTGACCAATTTAGAGGAGACAGAAGATCATCTTAGGTGAAAACACAGACATATGAGTACAGTCAGCAAAATCCAGAGTATGGAGACCCAGCAGGACAAACAATCCATTTTTTTCAATAATAACAAAAATCAATGCAAGAAAAAAAAGAGAGAGATGTTGGGGGACCCTATGAATTGATTAAAAGAGATTTAAAAGATATCAACCACAATGTGTGGGTCTTATTTTGATCTCCATTCAAACATATAAACTAAAACAAATTATAATTTCATCAAGAAAATAAGACCATTTGAGTAGACATCTGATGATATTAAGTAAGCATTGTTTATCTTGTAAGTGTGAATCAGTGATGTGATGGTAAGTACTTATCAATTGGAAATAAAAATCCTGATTTTAGTGTTTGTTGATTTCCATGGAGTGTATACACTGCCTCCATTACCAGTTTCAAGCCACTAACATAGAGTCATGGGTCCCTGAGTAGGAAGAGATGTGGACTCCGGTGCTTGCAGGCTGGTCTGGTGTGAGTTGCTCCAGTCCACATTGGGTGTGAAAATAGTATTGTAGTGGTGTTTAAGAAAAAAATACAGCACCCATCTTTTATAGACCCTTACTAAAATAGTTACAGTAGAAACCACATACTGTCTGAGATTTTCTTCAAGATGATCTGGGATGAGGATGGGGTAGAGAGTATAAATGAAACAGTATTGGCTGTGAGTCAGAGATTTTGAAACTGAATCATAGCCACCCTGGAGTTTATTATAATTTATATATATATATATATTATATATATATATAAAACTTTGTGAAATAGAAAAAATGTACAAAGCAAGTCATTTCTTCTATTTTTCTCTGCTTTATATATATATATATATATAAAACTTTGTGAAATAGAAAAAATGTACAAAGCAAGTCATTTCTTCTATTGAAAATTCTCTAGGCACTCCCTATCTGAGTAGAGGCCAAAGTCCTAACTATAAAGGCCTGTGTCCGGGAGAAAGTACTCTGAGCAGGACGACAGCCAGTGCAAAGGCCCTGAGGTGCATGAAGGCCTTGGACACTGCAGGACATCAGGAGGCCAGGGAGAGCCAGCTCCACTCTGTCCACTCACCCTGGCCTCCTTGATGTTTCTGCAATGTGCTAGGCTTGTTCCTAACTCAGGGCCTTCAACTATAAAGGCCTGTGTCCGGGAGAAAGTACTCTGAGCAGGACGACAGCCAGTGCAAAGGTCCTGAGGTGCATGAAGGCCTTGGACACTACAGGACATCAGGAGGCCAGGGAGAGCCAGCTCCTCTCTGTCTACTCACCCTGGCCTCCTTGATGTTTCTGCAATGTGCTAGGCTTGTTCCTAACTCAGGGCCTTTGCATGGGCTGTTGTCTCTGCTCAGAATACTTTCCCCCAGATGACCTCAGATCTTGCTCCCTTACTTCCTTCAAGCTTTTGCCTAGGTGTCACCTTCCTAATAAGGATCCCATTTAATGCCCCATTCTGCCCACAGCTCTGGCTCAGAACTCCTGGTCTATAGCACTTAAGATCTCTTAACATATAAATCATTTATATATATATGCTTTTAATTTACATATTTAAATCAACACACACTTTATGTATTTAAATACTTAGAACAGTACCTGGAATATAGAGGTTACTCAAAACAATGTTTTTATTAAGTGAATGGATGGACGTATCATCTGTGACTGTCAGAATTTTTTTCCTCCTCTGCTTTCCACATCTGATATAGTACCCACATTGATTACTGCATTTGAACTATATTTTTGGAAGGATGAGCTTCTGGAAATGCCTTTTGAGGTTGATAAAGATTGTGAGCATTGCTTTAGATTTTCTTCCAAGAGTCAAAATAAGCTTTGTTCCTCCACTAGAAATAGAGAGGTAGAAACCTTTTAAGAGGCTATAAGTATTTTTAAAAATGAAATCACTAAGCTTCAAGAGGAAAAAGAATGATAGTTTGATTATTTTACTTCCAAAATGGCTTTGCCATTGTTTTAATGAATTCACCATTTTTAGTGGGGACATTGGTTCTTTTGGATTCCAGCTCTTCGTGGAATACCCTGTCCCCATCCCCCCGTGCCCTTCAGCACACACTTAGACAACTTACGTGCCTGTTTTTATTTTCCCTTACCAGTTCATCTGTGTGCCTTAACCTCCATATCCCCTAATCATCATCCCTAAATGTTCAGAGGACACAACACCCTGGGAGAACTTCAAGGAAGGACAATCTCCTTACTTTGTGGACTTTTAAGCAAGCACTAACGATTCTAAATGGACTCCCCAACGTCATGGCCTAAGCAGAGACTTTGAGAACTTGCTTAATGCCTTTTCACCTATGTATTTAGGGTGCATGGACCTAAATGCTGTATTACATTGTCCATTCCTTGCATTACTTTTTATTTCCACACAGCTGTCTTTGTACCAGCAAACGGACATCAGTAACCCAGGAGTAGTAGCCCTGTGGTACAGATTGTGAGAATCATGACAGGCTCTTTGGCTAAATCACAGCCAACCGATCACTGAATGGTTTGCTTTCATTCCGTTGCTCAGGATTCAGCGAGACACTCGGGCCTTAGCATAGGATATGACTAAAGGGAAATGCCTGGAAAATAAGCACATGAAAAGATGCTTAACATGAGGTCACTGGGAAATTACCAATCAAAGCAACAGTGGGAAACCACTACACACCTATTAGAATGGCCCAAATCCAGAACACGGACACCAAGCATTGGCAGGGACATGGAGCAAATGAAACTCATTCATTGATGGTGGGAATCCAAAATGGTAGAGCCACTTTGGAAAACAGTGTGGTGGTTTCTTATAAAACCAAACATACTCTGAGTGTGTGATCCAGCCGTTGCACTCTTGGGAATAACTCAAATGAGTTGAAAGCTGTGCCTACACTAAAACCTGTGCACAAATGTTTATAGCAGCTTTATTCATAATTGCAAAAACTTGGAAGCAGTTGAGATGTCCTTCAGTAGGAAGGAATATTATCCGATGATAAAAAGAAATAACCTATCAAGCCATTATGACACAGTGAAACTAAATGCAAACTAGTAGGTGAAAGAAGTCAATCTGAAAAGGTGACATACTGTGTGATTCCAACCATAGGACATTCTGGAAAAGGCAAAACTATGGAGATAGTAAAAGATAAGGGGTTTCAGAGGTTCAGGGGGGTGGGAGGGTTGAATTGCAGAGCACAGAGGACTTTCAGGGCAGTGAAAATACCTAAAACCTTTGTCCGAATCCATAGAATGGACAGTACCAAGACTGCATCCTATCGTAAACTATGGACTTTGGGTGATGATGACGTGTTAACATAGGCTCATGGATTGTAACAGACGCACCACTGTGACGCAGGATGTTGATAGTGGGGGAGCTTGTGTGTAGGGGTGCGGGGAGTATGCTGTACTTTCCACTCAACTTTGCTGTGAACCTAAAACTGCTCTAAAAAAATAGTCTATTAAAAAAAAAAAGCCTAATAAAACTGGAAGGGGAGGACCTAAGTGATGCTTTAATGTGACTAAAGAATAAAATGAAATCTCTCTCCATCATATTCATATGTAATTGTGTCAGGTTGTTGTCTCTTGATTTGCAAAGAGGAGCATAAATAGATTTCAGGAATGCAAATTGATGCTGTATTTTAAAATTTAGGGTGGACTAGATCTCATAGTCTTTTCTGTTTCCTGCAAAAGATGCTGGGCGTGTGGTGATACCCATTGCAAATCACTTCAAGTTGCCATAGCAGCCAAAGCTGATGTTGGAATTTATGTACAAAGCTCTCGGAAATGAGATTTGCCAAGAAAGTCTTTGGCATTATTGAGGATCATTGGCTTTTTCATAACTTACCTTGAAAATATTCCTTTACTTATGAGTTCTCTACATTTATTCTAGCAACTAGGGCAGTAGGGTTTTTTGAGCTAAAAATATTTTCATGTCATCCAAGTGGCACACATGATATGATTGGTGTGTGGCAACAGAACAGATTAATTGGAATAGTGACTTTCCTGGGTAATATAGGAACTATTAACAAGCCTAGAAGTGTCAGAGATTCTGACACTCAGAAAGGGAAGCTCAAGAGTTTTCAAAACTGTACTGGGGGCTGACCCCGTGGCGCACTCGGGAGAGTGCAGCCCTGGGAGCGCAGCGGCGCTCCCGCCCGCGGGTTCGGATCCTATGTAGGGATGGCCGGTGCGCTCACTGGCTGAGCGCAGTGCGGACGACACCAAGCCAAGGGTTGCCATCCCCTGCCCCGTCCAAAAAAAAAAAAAAAAAAAAAAAAAAGACA
>NW_007729130.1:137502-137884 GCF_000696425.1 Galeopterus variegatus
GATGGCCGGTGCGCTCACTGGCTGAGCGCAGTGCGGACGACACCAAGCCAAGGGTTGCGATACCCTGACCAGTCACACACACACACACACAAAAAAAAGACAAAACTGTACTGGATCAGGTTAGTTAACCCTTGGACTCTTTAAACATTTTATCCTTTATTTGGGACTGGACCTATATTTGACTTGTACACAATAGAATTAAAATTAAAGTGGGTGAAAAGTGTTTCTCGTGTCTACAGAGATTTCTGTGCCAGCTCAGGTCTGTCCTGATGATGCAGTTCTGCAGTCTCTTGTTGTTTAGGTGCTGAGTCATGTGATGATGACAAATACGTCCCTGGATGTCACATACACAGCTCTGTTCACCTTACTATATATGTTTTTT
>NW_007729130.1:138107-138608 GCF_000696425.1 Galeopterus variegatus
TTTTTTGTATTTCTTCTTTACAAGCTTATCTTAAGATAGTCACAATAGTGTGAAAGGAATAAAAATGATGTAGACTAAACTCTTTCTCCGTGATCCTGTAATCTTGGAAGATTAGAGATGGAAACTTTGGAAGAACCTTGACCTTTACTGATACTAGTACTGCCAATTAATTAAAAGCCAGTGTGGCTTCCCTGTGGCTGGTGCTTTTCAAGTGTTTGCTTAATGTTTGGCATATGTAGAAAGGAATAAGACGTATTTACTTATTTGTTTAGGTGGCTGGCTGGTCTGGGGATCCGAACCCTTGACTTTGGTGTTATAATGTTGCGCTCTAACCAACTGAGCTAACCGGCTAGCCCAGGAGTAAGACTTATTTGGGGAGGGTGCTTGTGAGATGCTTCTCTGGTCTACTCTCTGTAGGCTCCAGAATTTTCTCTAAAGTTGTATCTTGGTTTCCACTTAGACTAAGCATCTTTGCAGTAATACGTGAGGGTTCAGACAGGT
>NW_007729130.1:139350-141581 GCF_000696425.1 Galeopterus variegatus
AGTCCAATGCCCCACTGTGGTCTTTCTTTCCTTCCTTCTTTCTCTCTTAGCTCCCACTTATACGTGAGGACATGCGATATTTTTCCCTTTGTGCCTGGCTTATTTCACTCAACATATTTCTTCTCCAAGCTCAACTATGTTGCTGTGAGTGCTAGAATTTTGTAATTAATTCTTATTGTGATTCTCTATTTAATATTTATCTTCCTAGGTAATCTCCAATCAGGGGATTCATTTTTTTTAATCATCTTAGGTTTGAGTAGTTTGGCATCATTTATGATTCTTCTTTTATGCCCTGCTGGTTACTGTCCAACCAACTTCTTTGAGGGGAGTGATTTAATGTGCTGGTAGCAGATCCAATGGGAAATGAATGAAACTTGGCTTGAAGATCTCCCTCAGCTGCTCAAGTTCCTTTTAATAAATAATTTTGGTGGATTTCTGATTGACCTGTTTCACGAAGTGTGAATAGGTTGGTGTGCATTTTTAGTGATCACACACCTGTATTTCAAGGTTTGGTTTAAATCTGGTAGTAATTAAACTTTGCGATATTTCATTGCATTTCATTGGACACCTTTGGACTGAAGCAGGTATGTGGACATGTTCCATTTCAAGTCACGTTGTTTAATTTTACTTTTTCCCCCCACACTTTTCATTAGAAAAGGATTGTACACTTAACCTCTCAGGACTAGGATATTTAAAAAAAAATGCTGTAACTTCTTAAATCAACCAGTTATTGAAGACTGGATAAATGGGAGACTTAAGGGTTTACAAAGTCAAAAGCTGTCTATGGTTCAGCACGGAAATTGTTTTCATATGGATCCCTCTGCAGCTGAAGCTTTATTATGTAGTTTTTCCTAGCATTGGCCAATCATACCATTGGGTTTTTACCTGGTGCTGATGCCCCTGGTGACACAGTCACTGTTATTTGCTAATGAATTCCTACGTTTCTGAAGTGAGATTTATAGGATCACAGTGTTTATTGTGAATTTGCCTCTCTGTAGTGCTGAAGAATTAAAGCTACATCCAAGCTAGATATAAAGAAAGCTAATTTATTATATGTTTCTATTTCAGCACAATAATTCACATCTTCTCCCCACAGAGGTGGGGCATTCTCATCCCATCCTCTGTGTGTGCAATCCAGCCCCCAGAACCCAGGTCTGTAATGGTGCCACTTTTCTGAGGATTTGTTCTCATAACCTTATATGCTGTTTCCATCCTTTCTTCCACAAAGCCATTGCGCAAGCATCCCACTGAGCACGTTCTCTGGGCTGGGTTCCATTTAGGTTCTGGGGTTGCAGAAGTCGATGAAATACACAAGAATCCTTTTCTTCATGGAGTTCACATTGTAAAAGGGTGAGGCAGTGGATAAGAGACACAAGTAAAATCCACAGCATGCTGGGTGGTGAGGATTGCTAGGGAGGAAGGTACGGAGAGGACGGAGTGTTGGTGGCCACCTGAAATGTTCAATAGGGTGGTCAGGGGAAGTCCTCGCTGAGAAGCTAATATGGAGCAAAGACATGAGGGAAGTGGGGACACACTGTCTGAAGGAAGAGTGTCCAAACAGAGAAAGCACAAGAGAGAGAAGCCTGGAGGAGGAAGGATGCTGGGCACGTCGGTTTATCAGGCAGATCCCAGGCACTGGAGCCAGATGATCAGTGGTGATGGGAAAAGGGGGAGGGGTTGAGATAAAATTTTGGTTTTTACTGTGAGGGAAATGGACTGCCCTGGAGAGTTTTGGGGAGAGGAGTGTCATGAACTCACTCTGGCTGATGTGTGGAAAATAGACTGGCAGGGGTTGTCCTGGGAAGCAGAGAGACCAGTGAGGAGGTTGCTGCAGGAATCCACCCAGGAGGTGCTGGGGTTTGGGTCAGACCGGTGGTCCTGGGGCTGGCGAGAGGGAGAAGCGTTCTAGGCATACTTGTAAAGCAGATCAAATAGAATTTGCATCCATCCAATAGGATTGGATGTGGGATGTGAGAAAAAGCCACAAGTCAAGGATGACCCCAAGGTTTTTTGGCCAAGCAACTGGAAGTGTTAAGTTACTCTTAGGAGAGATTCAGGGGAGGACACAGGTTTGGTAGGAGACTGGAAGCTTGACACAAGATCTGCTTGCCCCTCCCTTTGTTAATTTCTCTCTCTCTCTCTCTCTCTCTCTCTCTCTCTCTCATTCCACACTGAAGGTAGCTGGCAGGTACCTGGTACTTAGAGTCTCACTTAATCCTGAGCAGAGGGGC
>NW_007729130.1:142835-143710 GCF_000696425.1 Galeopterus variegatus
GCATGTTGAGATTGGGCTTCATTGGATAGGGGTTCCTTGAGATATATGCTCATAAGCTATTTGAATGATAGCAGAGAAACAATGTGTTGCAAAATCTTCAAATTGTAGGTGGAATACATCCTTAAGATTCAGCACTCTCACAGGTATTAGCATGTTAGTGGTTTGGCGAAGTCCATTGTATCTGGTCACGTGTTCTTGCTTTATACTGTAAGGTTAATTGTATTATTACTTTGAAATATGCTAAGCCAAAAAATGCTGATTTAAGAAAAACTAAAGTAAATAACAGTCCAAGTGGGTAATAGGTACAGCAAAAATTGTGACAGTTGCTATGTAAATTTAATTTGGGAAATACTGTTCTAATCTAAACATTGAATTGATACCTGGCAATTTCCTTCCACATCTTTGCTCAGTGGTTTTCTGCTCAATTGTCATGTCTTGAGGGCTGAAGAGTTTGCATGCTGCAAGGGTACAGTCACACGAGGGGGATTTATGGGACTTGGCCACCGCACTAAAGGTGCATTTCTCCTGAATCTGCCTAATAATTGAAACAAATGTAATTCCCAGATCTGCAACTCCCAGATCTGTCAACTCCCAGATTTGTTTGTTGTGTGTGTTAGTGCTATTATTAGGCATGACTAAATAGGTAGTGTAGACTCCAATAATTTTTAAACATTATCTACTCCAGCTTGTAAAAATGAATAAAAGAAGAATCAGTCCTCACCTGAAGCTGGCCCTGAGGGCAAAGTGTGACATGAGCAAGACCCAGCAGGTTTGTCTTTGCAGGGATCTTTTAGGTGTGAAAAGTTGCCTTTTTAGTATTAAGGGAAAGAATCAGTTTGATAAAAGAGTTGCTAAAACTGTGACTTAAAAAAAAA
>NW_007729130.1:145442-146312 GCF_000696425.1 Galeopterus variegatus
GATGCATTATAATTTATTCAAAATTTTCTGGTTTGTGTAGCAAATAATTTTAAGGAGGTATACTTTTCCTATGAATTTTTAAGATCATTGTTTCCGTACTACCTTTTTAAGACGCATGGTTTCTTTCCTTCCTCCTTCCCTCTGTTCTCTCCATTTCCTTTTGTTTTTCTTGGGGTCAGGAGTGTTTGAGATGGACTAGGTGTTTGTCCATAGTGGGGTAGATGGCTTGATGGCTTGTCCATGACCTGCCCGCTCCTGGCTTGGGTGCTCATGATCTCTTGTCAGGTAGTGGAGCTGTGGACAGTGTCTTTCCCTGTGTCCTGAACTGATCTGTTGGATTAATGGGATCCTCTTCTGTCCCCACTATTTGTCTCTCTGGTTGACTAAATGGTGAAGCACATGAAAATGCACAACCCCCAGTGTCCACTGCTACCGGGGGTCTTCTCCAAAGCCTGCTACACAGGCTGCCTTAGTGCTTATCAAGATTACATACCTTTTCAGGGAGTATTTTATTTCCTAAATGATCCCCTTTGAATCTTCTCATTATATTTTGGAGAATTAGTCGCTGTAGAAAGAATAGTATGGATTAAAGGAGAGGCTAATCTGGCTCTTTAATTTTTACTGAATCAAAATTGGTTATATGTATTTTGGGGGTTCAGCATTGAGATATGTTGATCAAATCAATATTACTAGCATATATATTGTTACAAATCGTAATTATCCTTTATGCCTCTTGTCCAATCTCTCCCCATCTCCCTCTCCTTTCCCCTTCCCCCCTCTAATTACCCTAGATTTCTTCTCTCCTTCTCAAAGAATAATGGTTACTCTGTTGATTTGTTGCCTAGATGACCTGTCCAATGCTGAGAGATG
>NW_007729130.1:147843-154342 GCF_000696425.1 Galeopterus variegatus
AAAAAAAAAAAAAAAAAAAAAAAAAAAAAAAGTAGAGTCCACATATACAGTGCTTTGTAAATGACCCGTTTGTAACCCACCTAACCATTCCATGAGGTGTCTACAGTCACCCCTGTTGACAGTTAAGAAAATTGAGATTTGGAGATCTTATGTAATGTATCCAGACACACACAGCTACAAAATGACAAAACTATTATCCAAATCCAGGACACACCAATTCTAAAGCCTTTTTGCTACTCTTCTTCCTGACCCGCCTCTCCCCGCCTTTGTGAATTTGTGCTAAGGTGTTTCAATTAATGTGCAATTGAGTAAATTGTTTATTATTCTAGGAAAGTTCATTCTTTTATTTGATCAATCAAGCAACCTAACTTGAAACAAGAACAGAACAAAATTTCCTTTCTACTGAGCACAAATAAAAATGAAACATGATTTTTATTTCCACTCTGAGAGATTGGGCTGATGAGAGAGATATTCGGATCTCACATAACAGTTTTGGTTTTCTAAGTCAGTGCTATATTTTGGTAAGCGTTTGTCAGAGAAGTTATTCATCTGTCCTAAAAATTCAATCTGTTAACTAGTGGACCCTGCCGGAGGGAAATGTGCACATGTTCTTTGGAATGTCACTTAATTTTCAAATCTTCTGAATCACACATTTTGTTATCAGCGGCAGCTGTTTTTCCTCTTGCTCAGCTCTCCTATAGCAGTTCTGGGTGAGACATTATTATATATGCTCTCCCTAAATTACAGACTTCTCATTTACAAACACCTGTACATATTATCCCTACTTTCTAATATGGCATTTGCATTTAAAGGGAGATCTGCATGCATATATGAAACTAAACAGAATATGAACACACTGAGATAGAAAATGCAGCATTTTCATAGCTTTTGCATCAGTTTGAATGCTCTTTCTCCTGGCAAGATAAGAAGGTTCACAGCAGAAGATGCACTCTGAGCTAGAATAAGTGGCAGAGCCCAGACCTTCCTCCAGCAGCATGGGAGCACTGGACAACACTGTGGAGTGCACCTCTGCTCCGCGTCTTGTCTGTCCTCTCTCTCACGTAGCTCCTCCTCCCCTCCCAATGATTGAGAGGCTGTTAGGGGATGTCTCATGCACCCAAGAAAGTGGGGTGATAAAGGCTTCAGGAACTCACGTGCTTTCTAAATATACTTTGTAGTTACTCCATAAATATTTGTTGTACCAATGAGTGAATCAGGAGCACCATTTCATTAAGCATGTACTTAACAACTGCTATGTTATTGTATTAGTCCATTTTGTGTTGGTATAACAGAACACCTGAGATTGGGTAATTTATAAGGAACAGAGCTTTATTTGGCTTATGATTCTGGGACAGCTACATCTGGCACGGGCCTCAGGCTGCTTCTATTCATGGTGGAAAGAGGCAGGCAGCTGCAGCAGGTACAAGCAGATCACATGGTGAGAGGACGCAAGAGAGAGAGAGAGAGAAGGTGCCAGGGTCCTTTAAAGAACCAGCTCTTGCGGGAACTAGTTGAGAGAGAACTCTCTCACTACCCCCTCCCCCAGGGTATTAATCTGTTCATGAGTGATCCCTTCCCCCATGACCCAAGTTGGGGATCAGATTTTGACGTGAGCTATGAGGGGGACAACACATCCAAACTCTATCAGTTATTGCATCTGGAAAAACAAAACTCCTTCCAGTTGCATAGACTCTAATTGTTGTTGGAGAGGGTACATATAAAAAGATTAGTTGTTGCTATACAATGTGGCGAGTACTATGATAGACACAGGGGGCAGAGAGGAAGGGACAGCTAAGTCAAGGTTGTGGATCAGGAATGTTTCCCAGATAATGGGACAGTTGGACTACATTTTGAAGATGGATGGATTTGCTAGATGGAGAAGGTCTGTGGGGCAGAAAGAGGGAAGGATTTATGCTAAGAAAGGTACAGAGGTAGAGAGAAGGATATGTCTATGGACCTACGAATAGTTTGCATTGAAGGAGAAGGGGGAGAGTCAGATTATGAGGCTTGCTAGAGAGGTGGGAGCTGGACCACGGAGGCCTTGTGTGCTAAGCATCTCATGGAAAGGCCAAATTGCCTTGAGACGAAGACCAGCTCCTGGTGCCGGGACTTATTTTGCATGTTAATCCTTGTACAACCAGAACAACAACCACAATGTTCATGAATGGCCTGGGCATTTGCAGAGGTGTTTTAGTTCTGGCTGGTGACTAGTGGCAGAAGAATGTGGTCACTGCAGGGCATCCGTGTGATAATTGTGCTCCAGAAAAGCTTATTTCCTGCTGAATAGCTGCAGGGCGGGGTAGTGAGCCACTTTTGGGGCCAGAACCTCTAATCAAAATTGGAACATAGGTTCCAGAGGTTGGGGAGGAGTCCTGTCCTGCAGGTCCTCAATTTCTTGGCCAGAGGCTTTGGGCCAGGCACAATATAGAGATTTATTCCTTTACAGGATTTTGAGATTGTTAGGCACCCTCAGTTTGAAAACGGAGATAGATCTTGTGACTTGCCATAATTTTGCTTAGTGACAGATAAGCTTGGGCTCTGCAGCATAGCAGCTTCCCATCTTTGTCTGAGGATCAGAGAGAAGGTCCCTTTCCGGTACGTCACTGCCCCACACTTCAGCACATCGTGACCGATTTGGGTGGAGTTTGGAGCTGCCAGACTCTTCAGACTGCTTATGTCCTCCAGAAAGCCTTCTCTGAGGGCAATTAACAGGCAAGCTGGTCTCCTTACCCACTCAGAGATGAAGGATCCTGAGTGAAATACATGAGAGAGAACAGAAGCTCTGGAGTAGGACAAGCCTAGAGTCAAATCCCAAATGTTCTCATCACTAGCCATGTGATCTCAGACAACTTGCTTGACTTCTCTTAGCCCAGTTTCCATATGTGTGAAATGGAGATACCACCTGCTTCATGAGCAATGAAATATCAGGTGGTTGGCCACATAAAATATATGCTCTGTCAATGTTTATTCCCTCTGCATTGCCAAAAGTTCACAATTTCTGTGTCGACGAAACAAGTTTCTGCATCGAATAAAATGTTCATTTATTTGCAACTTGGTGTCCCTAATCTTCTAGGAGAGTCACACTTTTAAATCATCTATTCAGTGTCATATATCTTGATTTTTCAATCAGAAAATATGGCCACCACATATGCCCAAGCCTGATAATTATTTGATTTAGAATAGGGCGGGAAGCTGGTTCCCGGCAATGCATATGATATTTACACAGGGGAAGTCTATCTGTTCTGTGTATGTGCAGTAGGTATCTATGGATTAAGGATAACCAGAGGGGTCTTTCTTCATTATATGAGGCAGAACACCTGTGGGTTACAGAAAAACAAAATTGCAAAATCCAGAGCAAGGGACTTAAATGTCATATGGTCTCCTAGTGATCTCATGGCCACTTGTCGTTTATGCCCCAAGAAACGGGTTTCATTTTTGCTGAAATTCATTATGCTAATGGGCATAGACTGTTCCTTTTGTGCTGAGACTCCTGGACGCATCATGACTTTTCTCAGCATTGATCAGTTTAGAATAATTCCCGCCCCCCCCCCTTTTTTTTAAATACTGCTGTCAGCTGTACTTTGAGCCTTCAGGACAGTTTATTTCATTGTCACATAGAGAAATCTATATCGTGCGGACTTTCTCAAAAGTGTGTTCAGATGGAGTCTTTGCAGGAATTTGGCACTGAAATCTAGATGCCCCTTGTTGATTGTAGTTGGCAGTGTAGGTCACCAAGAGGAAGAAGAGGGCTGCAAGTGGCATGCCGATGGGACTGTGATGTCACTTTAGTGATATTGCTCTGCCTTCAGCAGTGTGGCATAACCGGAAGCTTCTGGAAAATTACTGTAGTTGGGCTGGCAGCAGCAAGCTGCAGGGGGCTGGCTCCTGTTCAAGAAGCTGAAAAAACCTGGAAGAAGGATCCCAGTTTGAGCCAGATGGAGAGGAGCAGGAGCTCGGAGGCTGGGTGAGGAAGATTCCCGGCGAGGCAGGTTGGGCACGATCACCTTGCGACTGCACCAGCAGATGGCCTGAGCATGCCGGCTTGCCATGGGGTGACACCATCTCTCTCCACCACCCCCACTCCTTTTGTTATAATGAGGATTCTTGGTGGTATTTCTGAATTCGGTTTGGGTGAAAGGAAAGGAAGCGACGTGTATATGAAATGACAAGGAACAATTTCACACTTTTCCATCAGTGTGTAGCATGTAGTATGCAGTACTGTGTTCTCCTCCTTAGCTTTACCACCAAGAACCAGCGTAACATTGTCCGAGTCACTCAGTTATTGTGTCACCTGTAAAGGGAGCCTGAAGGCTCTTTCCATCTCAGAGCTTCTGTGAAGGTCACAGAATTGGTGAGGTTTTATGGAAAGGAATGGAGACGGCCTGGGATGAGGGTGGAGAGGATGGAAGTGACTTAAAGAAGAGCCTCTGAATGAATGATCACTTTGAAGATAATGCAGCAAGACGCTGGCTGAGAATAAAGTGTGTTGAATTCAAAAGGACGAGATCATTAAGCAAAAGGATTGTGATTACATTTGTGGCTCTCATTTTGAGATTATTTCTAGCTCTCAGGATGGACCTTCACAAATCAGGGATGTGATTATTTTTATGCTTATTCCTCTGCACCTTTTAAATATGGTGCATGTTTGAGGACAGAGGTCAGGGACAAGGTGGGGCAGGTAACCTGAAGGACTGTGTTCCATGGAGGCCACTGCCAGCTGTTGCAGAGCAGTCAGGAGTCCGGCCCTGCAGAGAGCCAGTGCAGACCAATGCGGAGCTTCCTCATGGACTTTTATTGCTTGAAAGGAGCTCTAGTTGACTCTTTGAAAGCACCAATCCTGAAGCCAGACTTCTTGGGTCTGAAACCTGGCTCTGCCATTATTAGTTGTGTTACCACAGATGCGCTTCTTAACCTCTCTGTGACTCAGTTTCCTCATATATAAGATGGAGATGTTAATAATTCCACTTCAGACGGTTACTGTGAGTATTATATTAATAAATGTAACATACCTAAGACAGACTCCTGTTCCCAAGAGGGTAGAGTAGACATAGAAGATCCCTATTGGATCCTTGAGGTACAACTAAAAACCCTGAATGCTACAAAAAACAATCATAAGAAGATGATTAAAGGTGAAGACAAGGGGCAGACTGGCTAGGGACTGTGGGAACTCAGGAATGACGTGGTAATGAGTCCGCTTGGGTTTTCCTCATATCCCAGACTTGAAGGAGAAGAAACCAGCAATCCAGAAATGCCAGTGAGCATGGGCAGAAGAAGTCCCCAGCCAAAGCCTGGTCTCTCTAGTCACAGGACCAGGAGCAGGGCGATCTAGAAGGACAGAAGCTTTTAGATAACAACTGCCCTGTTACAGCCAAACACCTTCGAGAACTCTGTAGCCTCATTCCCACTTGGTACCAGCAAAGGCTGAGCGGGGAAGCTGGACTTCTCCCTTCATGAGCTGTGATGAGGTGCCCCAGCACTGTCACTAGGGTGGTGTCAGAGAAGGCCACCAGGGAGTTGCGACTTCCATCCTTGTCACTGGTAGTGAGACTCCCTCCCCCAGCCCACGACAGTGTCAATGGAGACTGGGTGGATAGCTGGACTTGAGTCTCTGCCTGACAGTAGCTCCTTCTGCCTGCTGGGTGTTGTCACAGGGGAGTCAGGACGTTCCCCATTGCCCGGGGTAAGAAGGACACCCCCTCTGTGGTGTCAGTGGACAACCACTCCTGCCAAACACTGATGAGGAACCCCCCCCCCCCCNCCCGGGGGGGACCCCCCCCCCCCCCAGGTCCCTACCCCCAAGGGTCCATGGAGCTTAAGTTGCAAACCTGGATTTCTGCCTCCAGCTGCTGGTAATGAGGTGGCAGAGCAGTGTCAGAAAAAGCCAACTATGACATGAGATTTAAATCAGTTCCAGAGTTTTATAACATATGACAAAAATGTCCTGGTTTCAATTGAAAATTGCTTCTCGCATATAAGTGGGAGTTAAGATAATAAACGTATAAATAAATGAAAGAAAGGAAGACACAACATTCACAATAGTACATTGAACTTTCAAAAGGACAACTGAGGTTACTAGAATTGGGAAGGGAAAGTGGAGGGAGAATTAGGTAAAGGGCCATGAATAGCAATGCCAGTGTATATTGTTGAACATAATAGTTATTTTGATGTGAGCATCACATATTGTACACAAGTACTGATGTTCACTTGTGTACCCCACAGATGTGTACACTCAATTTTGTTACAATAAAATAAATACCTAAATAAAAAGAAAATCACTTATCATGTTCAGCTAAGGGGCTCAACAGCAGAAGAAACAGAAGAGAAGAGAATCAGTGAACTGGAAGGTAGAGCAATAGAGATTATCCAATCTGAAAAACAGAGGGGACAGACTGAAATAAAATGAACACACTCAGGAACCTGTGGGACCGTAATGGAAGATTTTTTTTTTTTTTTTTGGTCTTTTTTCGTGTCCGGCAATGGATCGCAACCCTCAGTGTCG
>NW_007729130.1:155215-157719 GCF_000696425.1 Galeopterus variegatus
AGCGGCGCACTGTAGCAGTGCGCCACCGGGCCGGCCCATGTAATGGAAGATTTTAACCTTCATGTCGTCAGCATCCTGTAAGGAGAAGAGACAGAGGATGACCTAAAGAGCACTCAGAGCCATAAGGGCTCAAAACTTCCTGAATCTGGCAAAAGACATAAACCTACAGACTGCAGAAGCTGAGTGAACTCTACAGAAAGCAAACCAAAGAAATCCACGCCAAATCACAGCACACAGCATAATTAAACTTCTGAAAATGAAAGAAAAAGAAAAAAAATACCTTAAAAGCTGTCAGAAAAAAATGACATCTTACCTATAGCGGGAAAATGTTAGATCTGTCACCAGAGACATTGGAAGCCAGAAGAGAACGATAACATATTTTCAAGTGCTAATAGAAAAGAATTGTCAATGCAGGACACTCTATTGAGCACAGATATCCTCCAGGAGTGAAGGAGAAGTCGGGACATTCTTTGATGAAGAAAATTAATAGGATTTATTTTCAGCAGGCCCAACCTGAAAGAATGACTAAGGAAAGTTCTCTAAGTAGAGAGGAAACAATAGACAGAACTTGGAACATCAGGCAGAAGCAAGGAACATGGTAAGTGAACAGGTGGGTAAACACAATAGGTTTTTCTCGTACTTTTGACTTTTCTACATATGTTTGACAGTTGGAGCAAAAACTACAATACTGTCTAATGAGGTTCCAAATGTATGTAAAGGGAATACTGAAGGCAATCATCATAAGGAGAGGGTGAAGGGAGGTAAGTTTTCTGTACTTCCAACTGGTGAAATGATGACATCAGTAGATTGTCATAAATTGTGTGTCTAATGTAAAACCTAACGTAACAATGTGCTATCTGTAAGGAACTAACTTTATAATGATAAACAGATAGGAAATAAAGGATGGTAAGATACATTTTATAAAAATATTAAAGGAAACAGAGGAGTGGCTATATTAATATCAGATAAATTATATTTCAGGGCACAGAAGATTACTAGAAACACAAAGGGACATTATGCAATGATAAAATTGTTGATCTACCAAAAAGACAGCAATTCTAAATAGGTAGGCTCCCCAAAATAGTTGTACAATATTTGAAGCAAAACTGATAGAATTTGAAAAGAGAAATAGACAAATTCACAGTTATACCTGGAAACTTTAACACCTCTCTTTCAAAAATGGGTAGAACAACTAGACAGAAAACCAACAAGTATATACAACTCACCATCAACCAACAGGATCTAATCAATATGTCAAGAATGCTCCACAAAACAGCAGCAGTACACATGCATTTTTCAAGTTCCCATGGAAAATATACCAAGACAGACTACGTCCTGGAACATAAAACACAGCTCAGTAAACTGAGAAGAGTTGAACCCATACAGAATCGTTCTCTGACCACAGTGGAAAGAAATTACGAATCAATAATAGAATGATAACAGGAAAAAAATCTATAAACACTTGGCAACTAAACAACACATTTCCTTTTTTTTTTTTTTTTTTTGTCTTTTTTCGTGACCGGCAACGGATCGCAACCCTCAGTGTCACGCCCGTACCGGACCGGGACCGGCAACGGGATCACAACCCTCGGTGTTGCGCCTGCACCTCGCTCAGCCAGTGAGCGGCCGGTCTGTATGTGGGATCCGAACCCTCGGCGGGAGCGCCGCTGCACTCCCAAGCGGCACACTGTAGCAGTGCGCCACCAGGCTGGCCCTAAACAACACATTTCCAAATAAATCAGAAATCAAAAATGAAAACAAACCGGAAATGTTCAAAAATATTTTGTACTCAATGGAAATGAGGATATAATATATCAAAATTTGTGGAACACAGCTCAGGAATACTGAGAGAAATTTATGGCACTAACTGATTATATTAGAAAATAGGGGGCCAACCCCGTGGCGCACTCGGGAGAGTGTGGCGCTGGGAGCACAGCGACGCTCCCGCTGCGGGTTCGGATCCTATATAGGGATGGCTGGTGTGCTCACTGGCTGAGTGCAGTGCGGGCGACACCACACCAAGGGTTGCGATTCCCTTACCGGTCACAAAAAAGACAAAAAAAAAAAAAGAAAGAAAATAGGAAAAGTATCAAATCAATAATCTAAGTTCCTCATGATATATATCCACATAGCTCCTAATTGATATACAGGTCTACACAATTCCTATTAAAATTCAGGCATGATTTTTTATACATATAGGCCACATCATTCTAAAATTTATAATGAAAAGCAGTGCAACTAGAATAGCTAAAATAATCTCAGGAAAGAAGAATGAAGTTGAAAGAATTGGTCTTCTCAATTTCAAGACATTATAACAACTGCATGGTATTGGCAGAGACATAGATTGATGGAACAGAATAGAGAAACCAGAAAAAGGCTCCTACAAATATTATTAATTGATTTTTGACAAAGGTGCACAAGAAATTTGATGAAGGAAAGATAGCATTTTTTTTTTTTGTCCTTTTTGAGACCGGCTGCACCGCGCTCAGCCAGTGAGTGCTGTG
>NW_007729130.1:158040-158810 GCF_000696425.1 Galeopterus variegatus
CGCGCTCAGCCAGTGAGTGCTGTGAGCGCACCGGTCATCCCTATATAGGATCCGAACCTGCCGCAGGAGCTCTGCTGCGCTCCCAGCGCCGCACTCTCCCAAGTGCGCCACGGGCTCGGCCTGAAAGATAGCATTTTTAAGGAATGTTGCTGGAGCGATTGGACATCCATTGGCAAAAATGAACCTCGACCTCTTATCAGTCTCGTATCTTATACAGAAATAACTAAAAATGGGCCTTGATCTTAAATATGAAACTATACAACTCGTAGAAAATAAGCAAAGAGACAGTTTACCAAAGAGAACAGAGGACAAACACGTACGTGAAAATATGTTCAACATCATTAGCCATTAGGGAAATAAAATTTAAAACCAACAGTGAGAAATCACTGCACACCCATCAGAATGGCTAAAATAAAAAGTAGTGACAACAGCAAATACGGGGGAGAATACAAAGAAACTGGGTCACTTGTGCACTGGTGGTGGGAACGCTGAGCATTACAGGCGCTTTGGAAGACAGTTTGGCAGTTTCTTAGAAAAGTAAACTTGCACCTACTATTCTATCTTCCGAGCATTTGTCCCCGTAGACATTTGTCACAGAGAATTGAGGATGGATGTCTGCACAAAAACTTGTTCACAGATGTTTGCAGCAGCTTCATTGGCAATAGTCCTGTATTCACTTGCGAGGGCTGCTGTAACAAAGTGCTACA
Organism: Galeopterus variegatus; assembly: GCF_000696425.1. Lineage (NCBI taxonomy): Eukaryota > Metazoa > Chordata > Mammalia > Dermoptera > Cynocephalidae > Galeopterus > Galeopterus variegatus. Next base: position 158,748 of record NW_007729130.1, read on the forward strand.
TGCTGGGTGGCTTTAACAACTGAAATTTATCATTTCCCAGTTCTGGAGACTAGAAATCTGGGA
>NW_007729130.1:158933-159783 GCF_000696425.1 Galeopterus variegatus
CTGGGTGGCTTTAACAACTGAAATTTATCATTTCCCAGTTCTGGAGACTAGAAATCTGGGATAAAGGTATCAGCAGGGTTGGTTCCTTCTGAGGCTGTGGGGAAGAATCTGTTCCAGGCCTTTCTTCTGGCTTCTGGTGGGTTTCCTTGGCTTGTAGGTACCTCACCGTGATCTCCGCCTTCAGGTTTACGTGGCATTCTCCCTCAGTGCCTGACTGTGTTGAAACTTTGCCTTTTTATATGGACACCAGTCACATTGGATTAGGGGCCCATCTTACTCTGCTATTACTTCATCTAACTAATTATATATGCAACAACCCTATTTCCAAATAAGATCATATTCTGAGGTACTGGGGTTTAGGATATCAACATATGAATTTTTCGGCACACAATTCAACCCACAAAAAACCCCAAAGTGGAAACAACTCATATGTTCTTCAACAGGCAAAGGTTAAACAGACTGCAATTCATCCGTACCATAGATTACTACTCAGCAATAAAGAGGGACAAACTATTCGTACACACAACAACCTGGAGGAATCTGGAAAATTAGGCTGAGTGAAAAAAGTTGCTCCCACAGGTTTACATACTGTATAATTCCATTTATATGATAATCCTGAAATGACAGGATTATAGACATGGAGGGCAGATTGTTCATTGCCAGGGGTGTTGGAGGGGGTGGAGCAGGAGGAGGTGGGTGTGGACATAAAAGGGCACTGTGACGGATCCTTGTAACAATGGAAAAGTACGTTTTGACTGTGTCAGTGTCAATATCCTGGTTGTGATATATTGGGAGACTTTTGCAAGATGTTGCCATTGGGAGAGATTGGCTAGACCACAGAGGACGTCTT
>NW_007729130.1:160499-165656 GCF_000696425.1 Galeopterus variegatus
TGATATATTGGGAGACTTTTGCAAGATGTTGCCATTGGGAGAGATTGGCTAGACCACAGAGGACGTCTTTGTGTTATTTCGTACAACTTCATGCCGATCTACAGTTATCGCAAAGTAGAGTTTTAATACAAAAATTACCTAGGACATAGATACATGACACATCGCTAAGTGTTCAGTTAACATTGTTACTATCTTTGACAAAAAGCAATTTTTTTTCCTACAACCTCAGCATTGAGTGTTTATACTATATATATATATATTTTTTTTTAACCTCCCTTCAAAGAACAAATATAGAAACAGGAAATCAATCGAAACCAACTCACCTTCTTCACTGTGACTAGGCTCTGCCTTTCCTTCTCAGTCCTAAATGGAGCTCTCTGAGCTCTCTTGGATACAGAAGCAGTAAAGTCTTTCTCTTAATTCTCTCCTGCATTCTCTAGTCTATTTCTGTGCTCAGCTATATTATGGAGAAGTCATGAGATCTTGCTGCCTTCCACATGGCCCGTAATTTTCATTAGGGAAGGAAACACCCAGAGTGGGCACTGATTGTGTCGCACTGTGGGGAAGGTGTGTATGTTGGTGCAGGTCCCCAGGTGAATAGTTGTGGGTCTGTGTTCCTCTTATGGTGGAGTAAAGAGAGTGTTGCTTGCATTTTTTTTTTTATCTAAGAAAATAAGGAGATTGGAAACAGGATACATAAGATCATTTTCAGTGGAACCAGAAGGCATCTGATACCCAGGCCACAATATATGAGCAGGGGTGGACAGGTGTGCAAGTTGAGGAGAGGTGTGCAGGGACACTGAGTCAGGATGCTTGAAATGGCAGCTCATAGACAAAGCCAACAGAACACAGATCTTCACAGTAGGTGGCACAAGCTGTGAGGCACAGCCACCACTGTTGTTGGGAAAAGTGATGAGTGCATGGGCTGGTGGAGGGGGGCGGTGTAGGTAGTGGTGTGGGTGAGTGAGAAATGATGCGGCTGTGCCATATTGTGAGCTCCTGAAGCTGCTGGAGGGACCCTCACCCAACCCTGTGCCAATCTGTAACTAGCTGCTCCATGAAGAACTCACCTTGTTCAAAGACCAGTGATAAATTGAGGGGCAGGTGGGACATGAGAAGAGGGACCAAGAACAGGTGTTCTAGAGAAGTAATGTAGAAAGGATTAGAAAAAATAAATATAAATGGCAGACGCACCTGAAAAATCTTCCCACAACAGAATATTTGTGTTTAAAATACTGGCCTATGTTAAATAAAAAACCCTTTTTTTAATGAAAAATAACTTCCATAAAATAAAAACTTAAACCAGACATATAAGAAGTCATGGAAGATGAAGACACACGAGCTGGTCGAGCTCAGGAAATAAATGAAAGAAAAAAAGAAAATCATCAAATATGAAGTCCTGTTGGGAAGCAATGCAAGGGAAATTAGAGATTGTTGGAAATATGGCATACAGTATAGAGTATATAGCTGTTAAAAGACTGTAGCAACTAACAGTATGATATGGGATGATTTCCAAAGTATATCTTTTTTTAAATTTTATTTTATTTTTTATTTTTTATTTTTTCCTTTTTGTCTTTTTTCGTGACCGGTAACGAGATCGCAACCCTCGATGTCACGCCCGCACCGCGCTCAACCAGTGAGTGGACTGGTCTCTATAATTTTTTCCTTTTTGTCTTTTTTCGTGACCGGTAACGGGATCGCAACCCTCGATGTCACGCCCGCACCGCGCTCAACCAGTGAGTGGACTGGTCTCTATATGGGATCCGAACCCTCGGCGGGAGCGCCGCCCTCTACCGAGTGCGCCACCGGGCCAGCCCCCAAAGTATATCTTAAGTGACAAACAGTAACATGCTATTTTGTATGTGTATCTGAGGACATATGAGAGTATTTCATAAAGTTCATGGGAAAGTACAACTGGAAGATAATACAAATCTTTCCATGAACTTTTTGAAGAACCTTCGTATTTAAAAAACTGAGAGTTAAGATAGTCTCTGGGCAGGGGTTTGAGAGATACCTCAGTTATTTAGTCGATGAATCAGTCTTTCCCTTCTTTCTCTCTCTGTCTCTGTTTTTCTTTTTTTTTTACTGTTGCTTGTACTATTAAAATAAATAAAATAGACTTGTTAATTCCAGGGGTTTGAGAGATACCTCAGTTATTTAGTCGATGAATCAGTCTTTCCCTTCTTTCTCTCTCTGTCTCTCTTTTTCTTTTTTTTTTACTGTTGCTTGTACTATTAAAATAAATAAAATAGACTTGTTAATTCAAAGTATCTTCTCTATTACAGCCTGAAGATTGACCATTAGATTTGCTGTTCAGTTTTATTCACCACCTTGCTTTTTAAAAATGCAAATATTCACAGACCAGGTAGCAAACTGTGATTCCCTGAGGATAGAGGGACAATTACATTCTTTTGTTTTTCTTCAAAGTGCTCTGATCAGAGAAGATGCTCCATACACACTGATTGGCTGGACATGCACTAAGCTGTAAGGAATCAATGAAAGGAGATGCTTAAGATTATTTATACTGTTGCTGGAATACGTAAATCTTAGCAGATCATCCACTTTGCTGCTTAAACCTATTTGGCAAAATGAAACAGAGAATTGAGAACTGGAAATAAAATGATCACTTCCAAACTGTTTCTTACACTCTTTTAAGAACTGTCTTTTCCCTTTTGGGCTAGAAAGGTATATCTCTGCCTGTGAATGGGTGTATGGAATCATATTAACCTCTCAGGCTTTATCGAGAGCTAATGGACTAAAGGCTAGAGATGCCCCAGTTATATGTCTTTAAGCTAAACCATTTATAGACCATTTTGATCACTGCTCTTGATTAGGGCAATGAACATTGAGGTCCCAAAGGTCCTCTGTGCTCTGACCCATTCTGAGCTGATCTTTAAGCCTAGCTCAAACTTCGATCATTTCCAAGTTCCTTAGGACAAATCTTACTGTCACCTCTATGTACCCACTACTCACACAAGAGGTAGGAACAGAAAAAAGCTTTAAAAGGAGGGAGGTGATAGATATAATTGGATACCCTTAGCGTCTGAGATGAGCCTGCCTTCTCTCTCAGCGGTTAGCATGGCACCTTTCAGTGAGGCTTTAACCCTCACCAGCCTGTACAAGGCACCTACTTACATGTATTAAAAGCTTCAGATGACTAAGTCTCCATCTGAATTATTGGTACGTTTTATTTCAGTTGTTAAACCTCTACTAAACAAATACATCATATTTTTTTACTGGTTTGATTTTGTTTGCTGCTGTAATTCTTTGAGTGATGTATACCCAAGCGATGGTTGGACTAGGTGGAATGTTGCAGCTAAAATACCATGTGCAATGGTGACACTGGTGCCCTGGCTGGTTGAAATCATGTTTGCTGATTCTTTTCCAGTTGTGGTCAAAGTAGGGCTCTGTGAAATCCTTGGAAAAGGACTTCCCTGACAAGCTTATGCATAAATAGCCAGCCTGCTCTTAACGCCTGTTTTCCCATTTGGGGGCCAATTAGTAAAGATCTACCAGCTGATCCTAATTGCTGCAAGAAAGCTAAAGAGGCTCTCAAAGGTAAGCAGAGTTTCCTACCCACAGAGGGTTTTAAAGAATCAAGTCAACATCTTACACCATCACAGGATACAAATAGGAAACCAGCACATCTCCAAGACACCAAGTCTAAGAAACAAGTATCCTTTTAGGGTGTGTTTAAGGATGCGAAGGGCGCATTGCAGAAACTGTTCCTACTAAACAGTACCTTTCACTTCAGGTTGAAAAAAACTGGCAGCTTTTCTTGGCTCATTAATCTGAATTAGTAGATCCTGAGCAATGTTTTGTCAGTCCCAGGTCAAAGCATTTTTGCTGGACTGTGGTCACATTGAAGTGTCTTGCTAATAACCCACTCTGTTCGCCCAGTCAGAGGGAGGTCTGAAAAATTGCTGTGCTGAGCTGGCCCTGGCTGCCTGTGTTACCTGATGCCATAAGCATAGTCATAGTACACTAAGTAGCTAGCCACACAATAGGGGAGCCTGTTCACACTGCCAGTGTTAATTTGAATTATCAATCCATCCTGTATAAGGAAATGTCTTCTCAGTGCTCTGGTTGTGATATTACCTGAAAGTACATATTTAGAAGGGGAGTGATACGGATAATTTAGTATAATTTCTGAGCTTAATATGAACCAGGGGAAACCCAGACTTACAGTTTTCCATAGTCAGTCAGGAGATTAGAAGGAAAAGCTGAGTGTAACCACAGGGCATTTCCATGGGCAGTAATGAACTTTTACTAGTAATATAACTGTATTTATTTTAAACCTGGAAAAATCATAAATAACGAATGAGTTCAACCCTTCCATTTAAAAAAAAATTCTAATTTCTCTATTTTCCACTTAAATACATTACAGTTTACTTTTCCCTTCTCATTTCATGTCATAATTATATCTGCATAATTACATTGATATTTCTTCATTTGCAAAATCTGTACCGACATCAGTGTTTATGAGATCATAATAAATAATATTGGTTCCAAGTACAAAGTTGCCTTAGAATGGCAGCATTACCAAAAGTAACTTAAATAGTTCTGTTATTTATGTAGGCTTTGCCCCTTCAAAAAATGCAGGGCACGGGGCTGGCCCGGTGGTGCACTGCGCTAGTGCGCCGCTTGGGAAGTGTGGAGGCGCTCCCGCCGAGGGTTCGTATCCCACATACAGAACGGTTCCCGCTCACTGGCTGAGCGAGGCGCGGGGGCAACACCGAGGGTTGCGATCCCGTTGCCGGTCCCGGTCTGGTACGGGGGTGACACTGAGGGTTGCGATCCGTTGCCGGACACGGAAAAAGACAAAAAAAAAAAAAATGCAGGGCACATTTAATCTTTGTTCAGTTAGGTATCTGGTTAATTTAACCAATTAATTATGCAGTTAATACTGCTCTTCTCTTTTTGACCTGTTCAACAAAAATGTTATTGAATGGCCACCAAGCACCAGTCCCAGTCCAGATGCTGAAAATGTAAAGAGGAAAAGGACAGGTTGGCAACTTCCACTTCCAGAGACATGTAGGAAGTTGACGAGTCTGTCACTCCCATGCTCATCGTGACATCAAGTCAGATACTCAATAGCATTGTAACCTCTGAAGCCCATGAAAGCTGAGTGTGCAAAGAAAGACAATTAACTAAATT
>NW_007729130.1:165953-173423 GCF_000696425.1 Galeopterus variegatus
AAGTAGAGGTTTCCCAGAGCTTGGAAATTTGGTGTCTGGGCTATAAATCAGAGCAAAATTTCCAGAGACTTGCCAGTGCTCAGATGCCCAGTCTTGATAAAGAGAAAGTCCTGATTTTGTCTCCAATCTTATGAAGCCAGTGTTTACCATAATCTAACTAAAGCTTAACCAAGCTCAAATCCATCTCAACTACAGATTAGCTTAACTCAGCCCTGATTTAAGGAGGAGTGCATCCTTTTCTGGGGCTTACTATTATTTACTTCAGTTTCTAATATTATTTTACTTCCAATGTCTGAACCACAATAAAAGCTGATAAAGTGTGCAGAGAAACAAGAACTGTGACCCAGGGCCAAGAGAGGAAATAGTAAAAACAGACGAAGGGAGGTGGAATTATTGGATTACGATGTATATGTACATTAGAGGAACAGCAGGAAAATGGACAATAAAAAAGAAGAGGAAATCTCAGCAGACAGATAGAAACTATTTATAAAAATCAAATGGCTATTCTAGAAATGAAAAGTACAATATCAGAAATAAAGAAGTTATTTGATGAGCTTAAAAGCAGACAGAACACAGCAGAAGAGAGGATTAGTAAACTTGAACAAATGAATAGAAATTATCCAGATTATAAAATAAAGAGGAAAAGAGTGGGAAAAAAATGAAGCAGGCTACTTGAGACCTGGGGCCAATATCACATGGTCTGATAATAGTAATTTGAATCTAAAGAAGGAGAAGAGAAGGAGATGTTAGGAAAAAAAGAAATAGTAGAAAAGGTAGTGGCTGAGAATTTAAAAACCTCAACCACAGGAAAAACAGCTAGAGAAAGACTAGATACAGATGAGGTTGGGAACTGCATTTCAGATTGGGTGTCGAGGGAAAGCCCGTGAGAGAGTGGCGATCCTAAGCCACAGTGAAATATAGTTGAGAGCACTGTGGCCTGAAGAACAGGAGCACAGTCCCTAAACTGGTGGTGATCCTGGCGTGTGTCAGGACAGTAGGAAGCCAGGGAGGGGGAAGCTGCAGGAGGTGATTTGGAGAGCTCAGCAGCAGCGAGATCACGTGTGACCTCGGGTAGGCCATTGTAAAAAGTTGCATATTAGGGTTCTCCAGAGAAGCAGAACCAGTAGTGTGTATACACACACATACACACACACACACAGTCACACACACCACATACCTATGTAATGGCATATACACACTACATACGTATGTAACAGGTGTACACACACACGTCTACACACACACACACCATACACCTATGTCATGGTATATGTGCCCACACGTCTGCACACACACACCACACACCTATGTAATGGGTATATGCACACACACATCTACACACACACATACACTGCATACCTGTGTAATGGTATATGTGCCCACACGTCTGCACACACACACCACACACCTATGTAATGGGTATATGCACACACACATCTACACACACACATACACTGCATACCTGTGTAATGGTATATGTGCCCACACGTCTGCACACACACACCACACACCTATGTAATGGGTATATGCACACACACATCTACACACACACACATGCACCACATACCTATGTAATGGTATATGCATACACATCTATACACACACATACACAATTGTTATAAGGAACTGGCTCACATGGTATGGAGGCTGAGAAATCCCATGATCTGCCATCTGCGTGGAGGAGGCCAGGAGAGCTGGTGGTGTAATTTAGTTTGATTCTGAAGGCTGGAGAACCAGGAGCAGCAATGGTGTAAATTCCAGTCCAAGGGCAGCAGAAGACTGGTGCCCAAGCTCAAGCACTCCAGCAGACAGTGAACCGTCCCTTCCTTTGCCTTTTTCTTCTATTCCAGGCCCTCAGTGGGACTGAGGATGAGGCTCACCCACATTGTGTGTGTGTGTGCGGGGGGTCTGCTTTACTCAGTCCACCAATTTAAATCCTAATTTCTTCCAGAAACCTTTGCACACACATATCCAGAAATAATGTTCTACCAAATATCTAGGCACCTCTGTGCCCAGTCAAGTTGACACATACAATAATCATTACAGACGTGTTGGACAGATCCAGCTATGGGAAGCCACTGGAGAGTCTCAGTGCATTTAATGTGAATTGTTTGGACTAGGGGAACACCCAGACTGCCTAATTTTTGTATTTGATTTTTTTTCCCTTTTGTGACACAAAAATGTGACACTAATCACATATATCAGGAGGTTCTGAGGTCATCCTTGGTGTGGGTTATGGTACTTTTAAAGGTTATAAAATCTGTGATTTTGGACGTTTTAGTTTACAGTATAAAAGAGACATTTCAGCTGCCTAAGTTTCCACCAGCGGGAAATACACAGGCTCACTTTCTGCATAGGTCAGAGATGAGATGTTCCAGCCACTGCAGTGATATTTAAAGTCGGAGTCCTGCAGAAGGAGAAACGATGCTCTGTGTCTGGGTAGAGAGTTTTGTTCCTACGAATGTTACTTCATAGTCGGTCTGAATGTCAGGTGCTCTGTATTTCTCATGACACAGGGCAATAACCTCCCCAGAAGAGAGAAAAGCAACTTACTGGAGCTTCAATGGGTGCTTATTTTCTTTAAACTGAGACATCTACTTGATCTCTGAGTTGTAAGTACACTTTCCAAGGTTATCAGAATGAAGAAAATTGCTTCAGTTTTTGTGTAGGCCACAGGAGTATGGCTTAAATTTTGTCTGTTAAAAGAAAGAGTTTAGGGAGATTTATTTGTTTTTATTTTTATTTTTATTGATGATGTATATTCATGGGGCACAGAGCTGACCATCATCAGCACCTGTGCCCGAAATGTGATGATTAGCTCAATACTATCAGCAAGCCCAGTTTAAGTAGATTTAGGATGAAGGTTTTTCCTTCCAGGATTTGCAGTGCAAAGACAAAATCATCCCAAGATCGTTAAAAGAGAGTCTTTCTGCATCTCAAGATGGATGGAAGGAATGCATTTCTGTTGTTCCTTGTGTCCAATTTAAAATATGGTGCTAGTCAGACCAAGGGCATGGGCTGGCTGGTGTCGTAGACTGAGACTGCCCCCCTGCCCCCATCCAGCCCCACTGAAGTGGAGAAGTTCAATAGGATTTGGGCCTATGGGAGAGGGAAAGTGATTCTAAACCTAGGATTAGTGAGAGGAATCCTGGAGGTGGGATGGGCATTAATGAATGGACCAGTGGGGGCAGGCAGGGCTGGCACACCTGCCTGCCAGAGGGTGAGGCGTAACCAGAGTCCTGAAAGGGAGGAGAATTAACCAAGGTTTTGTCATACTCAAGGTCCCCGAACATATACCTGCTCCTGTGTGCTGTCCAACTCAGTTCACTCACAGCAGATGCACTGCCGAAAGGAATGAGGCTCAGGAAGAAGGAGCTATATTTAATTCAGCTTCACAGTGCCCTGTGTTTGCCAACCAATTCCAAGTCCACAGTCCTAAATGGCTAGGATGATGTACGGTGCTGCAGGATTCGCTCTTGTTTTGCTCAGGCAGCCGTGTACAGTTACACTAGAAAATCCATAGATTAAGCTTTTAAAAACCAGTAGGTCTCCATGAGGATGCTGAGGATGCATTTCAGTAGAGCAAACGTATTTATGGTGCCCAGAGTAGCAGATCATCCACTCATCATCAGAATCACCTTTCTTTGTAAATTTCTTTTCTTTTCAATTTTCCTCTTTCTTTCTCACTTTTCCTGACTTCATCTTTTCTCATCCCTTTTTCTTGTTTTCTGAATCTCATTGGGAGCATATGAACACACAAGCTGAAAACTCTCTTCTGGCAATTATTCTTGGAAGAGGCTTTGGCAGATTCTGTGATCCTTGCTTTGCCACCCCTACCACCCAGTAGAACCCATCCTGATAAAAATATGCAATTCGGCAGGAGGCCTTCCGGGAGAGCCCCCTGGGATGGAGCGTGTGGTTGAGCCCAGCCCTCTTGCAGGTCTGTTTCTACGCCCTACCACCCAGTAGAACCCATCCTGATAAAAATATGCAATTTGGCAGGAGGCCTTCCTGGAGAGCCCCCTGGGATGGAGCGTGTGGTTGAGCCCAGCCCTCTTGCAGGTCTGTTTCTACGTGTTGTCCCCCTTCAGGCATTGCTGTGTCCCCCAGGAGGTGTCCACCCACGTCTGCACAGTGCAGCCTTGTACTAGAGCACATGCCACCTCTGCAGTCCTCCTACCATGTTCAGCCACAGCTTTTAGGCCGGTTACAAAAGAGATTTCAAAAAAAAAGAGACTCAAGGGTTTGCCAACTCTTCCATTTTCCTTAAACTATTCAAACTAATCTCTTGGGAACAGGAGGTAGTTGATCTGAGTCAGGGGGAAAAATAGTATGGTGATCAGTATCACTTTTTATAATTAGTCCGAGTCTCTAGAAGAACTGCTAAGAAATTCCTTATATATTTATCTAAACAAATAAACAGAATAAACAGGGAATCAGATTTGTAAAGCAACAGAAAAGGTTTCTAGTTAAACGTGGTGCATCGACATGTGGTTCATCTCCGCTCCTTTCCAAAGTCCACATAAATGCTGGCAAAGGGCATAAAAAACAAGGTCAACAGCAGGGAGGAGGGAAGTCAGGAGCGGGTAGGAAGTGGGCCACACATTTTTGGGATAAGTGAAGAGGCTGCAGAGTCGAGACCGATTTGGCAGAGAGAGAACCGTGACTTGGTGCTGCGGTGTCACTGGTGGCAAGGCACACACTCCCCGGTGGCCCTGATCACAGGCTCCCGCTACTGCAGACAGCAGAGATGACATGTGGGGCGCGATTCCAGGGAAAGCTACATATGGAGCAGTTAGATCGCCACTTTTGCTCCCTTATCTGTCAACTTCAGGCTGCCACTCCTTCCCTTGCTTCTAGAGGAGCCTAGACCTTTAGGACTGGAGACATAGAAATAAAAAATCTTGGGCCTCTGGGGGCCATGCTCACCCCAGGGGGCATTTGGCAATGTCTGGAGACATTTTTGGTTGTCATGACTTGAGGGGGGTGCTCCTGGCATGCAGTAGGTAAAAGCCAGGGATCTGCTAAACATCCTGCAATGCACAGAACAGCGTCCCAAAGCGAAGGATTGTTAGCCAAAGATGGCAGCGGTGCCACGGTTGGGAACCCTGCCCTAGCTAGGGTGGGGAGAGGTCGCAGGCAGGAGTGACGCTGGTGTCTGTGTACCCAACAGTGGGAGCCCCAGCCCTGTCCCCACTGTGCCCAGAACTCTAAACGGCAGCGGGAACTTGGCTGCTTCTTTTTGAGAAGAGAAAAGAAAAGGCCTCCATACAGTGACTTTGGGGGACATCCCAGTAAAACAGCTCCCAGTGTCCCATCATCCAGCACCAGGCTGGCACCACCAGCTGGCAGCACCACCAGTGAGCACTGTGGTCCATTCAGCTTTGTAACATATTCATTTTAACTGTGAACGATAGAGAAATTTAGAAACTAAAATAAGCAAGCTGAAGGTAAAGTTTTGAAAGTGTCAACACAGGAAACTAAAAAAGTATGGAAAAAAGAACACTTCAAAAAACACCTTATAGTTGGGAGAGAACAGACCTGGGGTTGCTGGGGGTGGGGAGGTGGGGTGGGGAGAGGTTGGGTGGGGGACATAGGGAATGATTTTAATTTGTGGGGTGGGCATGCTGATAGGATTGATCTGATCATCACATCTTGGGCACAGGTGCTGACGGTCAGCTCTGTGACCTATTAATATGTATAGTCAATTAAAAAAAAGGAAGAAAAATACCACGTGTAGTTAATATCCTCAGAGATCATAGAAGAGTTGATGTATTCTATGCTGAAGAGAGAAATCAGAGAACAGGAAAGAGTTATTGGGAATGAAAAATATGTGCACTAACAAAAATATATAGAAGAATTAAATGATAAAATTGAAGGAATCTCCTAGAGAGTAAAATAAGAGCTGAAGAAATTGACAAAAGAAGGAAAAAATAAGAAAACCAGAGGCTCTCACATGTGATTACTGAAAGTTCTATAGAGAGATAAGATAGTAATGGCAAGGAATTGAGTGGAAATGATAATTGAGAATAATTCCCCAAACTGAAGAATACAAGTGTCCAGAGGGAAAGGCCCGCCAGGTCACCAAGCACTGGAAGGAAAAATCAAAGAAAATTATTGTAATTTTTAGGACACCATAGAGAAAAAATAGGACCAAACAAAGGATTGGGAATAGGCTGGGATCGGTCTCTTAGCAGCACCCTGGTGCCCTTGAAGTCATCGGGGGAGCAAGACCTTTGAGTCCTGAGGAACAGTCATCTGAATGACAGTCCTACACCGGGCCAGACCCTCCATGAGGGCGAGTAAGAAATAAAAACACTTCAGGTAGGCAGGAGCACCTGCATTCACCTTTTATGCATCCTTTTTTGAGGGAGACACTGGAAAAGGGGAGAAACTGAGAGCTTGGACCTGGGATGCTTGGAAGTGAGGTGCCCAGCCTCAGGTGTGTCTGAGGTCAGGTGCAGGACAGCTGTGTGGGTGGCCTGGCCGGTAACCAGTCTAAGCTGGAGACAAGGGCAGAGGTGGCCTGGGCAGTCTAACCTGGAGAGAAGGGAAAGGATCCAAAGTAGAGGTCTCCAGGAAGGAAAAACGAAACAGCACAATTTCCTGATTTGCTGGACTAGTGGATGCAGATTTTGACTTGGGCAGATGCAGCCTTTGTTTGCTCAGTCACATCACATGCAGAGAGAAAGGTCCAAATTATAAGACTCTTCTCATAAGCACAGTGCTGGACTCAAGATCTGTGGAGGTTTTGGGGAAAGGAAGAAAGAGAACTTGTGGGTTTATTGTCACATTTTATATCCAAAAGGAACTGTATTTCTCACAAGGTGCCTGACATTTCTACCTAAGGCTTATTAGCAAGTGTGCCTCAGATAAATATTGGTTGAATGAATGAATGAATGAGTGAATGAATGAATGAATGAAATGATACTGCAGATATGGACCTCAGTGTACAAAGCGTGGAAGGACACAAAAAATCTCGCAGAAGCCTTTAGTAAATTTACTGAGGGAAGAGAATGCTAGTGAAACAGGCCTGGCTCAAATTAGAAAGCTCAAGAATCAACTAAGAAACTGGGTAGAATGGAGAGATTTAGCCCATTATGGAGCCAAGATAATCCTGATAAAAAGCCACTTTCAAACCCTAGAGAATGAGATAAGTGGGTGATCTTGACAACACCCAACTCCCCGTTTATTCTGAAAATCATGGAGACGTGGCATGATACCAGAGCTATGTATAGAAGCTGCAAAATAGTTTTAAAAATAGGTGAATAACAGTCTTGAAAGCTTGGTGATAATCTTCAGAACAATAAGATGATTAAACATGAGAAACGAGCAGCAGAAAAGCAAATATCTCGGAGGCTCACAATGTCCTCGGAGCTCCCTTCGAGCTTTCTCTGTAGATCAGCTCTGTTCTAGCCTCTGGAAACAAGTCTGCCTGGTATATTGAAAGGCAGGGTGGAGACAAAGGGG
>NW_007729130.1:173628-175196 GCF_000696425.1 Galeopterus variegatus
AGAACAATAAGATGATTAAACATGAGAAACGAGCAGCAGAAAAGCAAATATCTCGGAGGCTCACAATGTCCTCGGAGCTCCCTTCGAGCTTTCTCTGTAGATCAGCTCTGTTCTAGCCTCTGGAAACAAGTCTGCCTGGTATATTGACAGGCAGGGTGGAGACAAAGGGGTGAATATAAATTGCTCCAGTCTTCTACAGGGATAACTTGGGATCAAGGTGACCTGGCTGATAATACTTTATGATTCAGTCTGAGTAATCAAAATTCTGTCTTTTTCTGACACTGAGCATCTATTGACTCATTTGGATTTGTCCCCAACCCTCCCGCCTATGCACCACTTAACGACTCACTTAGTCCTTGTTTCCATAACTGCTCCAAGTACCTCCTTTATTTTGCTTGTCTGACCTTTACAAATCTTGGAGCCCTGTCCCCAGCTTTCTTGCCTGGACTGTGCGTCTTGTTGGTAGATGTGGATTTCACAAGGTCCTCTGGCTCCAGCTCTTGTGGCCATTCTCCACCTGCCCACAGATCACCTGCTGCCTTCTGCTCACCTGGATGCCATTTACCACATGACCTTCCGTCTTTGCAGAGTCAACCGTGTGTCTTGACTTTGCCTGTGGCTGAATCTGTTTTGATTTCTTCTCCGCATCCCGTCGGTGAGGGAGGGGTTCCATCCTTGGGTTATGAGATGGCCAGACACATGCACTTGACACTGGACAGGTGACACAGACAGTACAGCCTGGGGGAGGAGGACAGCACACCACACGGAGACACATAGAGGGTGCACGTGGGAACAGAGTGAAAGCAGGGGCTGTGGAAGGCAGGGTCTGCAGGAACGAGAGGCTGAGGTCAGCCCTGATTCCCGGGCGAGGCTGTCATTGGCTTCTTGGAATAATTCCATGGGCTGAAAGAGGACTGAAGCCTGCTGCTTGGGGACAAGCAGGTGCTGTGCTCACAAGCCTTGACAAAGAGGGTTGTCTGCCAGGGGACCTATTTTACTTGCAGGGGCAGTAGAGAGGGGAACTCACAAGTAGGCCATTTGAGGTCCTCCTGGTTTCCCTAGATGTCAAGGCACGTATGATATTGAGCCTTAATTTCAGGCCTTAAAGCCACAAGGTCCTTGGACTGTTTTTTGCCCTATTTGTGTGTTTATGCCAACAACATCCCAACCACCCTTTCATCTCGAACCACACCATGGAAGAAAGTCAGTTCACACCCAGTGCATTCATCCGCTTAGTATTACTAGTATAGTTCGATGGAAACCTCAAGAGTGTTCACGTGCAAACTCATTTCATAGCCAAGGGAACGGAGGCTTTGCCATGCTCTGGTCATAGTCACATACCTGGTTATGACCAGAAAGATCATTCTAGAAAGCATGACTATAATGTTTTAAAGTTTTTTCATTAATAAGTAGAATGAATATCATCTTTTAAAAAGAAGATGTGTTCTTGTGCAAAATTATTTGTCTATAGTTTATGGAAATTAAAAAAATACTGAAACACAAAATTAATTTTTTTTTTTCCTTTTTTGTCTTTTTTCGTGACTGGCAACGGATCGCAACCCTCAGTG
>NW_007729130.1:176373-178663 GCF_000696425.1 Galeopterus variegatus
TGTGTGGTGGCTACTAAATAAGCAACATGGACAGGTTTAGGAGTGTTTATTATTTCTCATAATTTGGGAAGGACAGCGACTTCCCTCCTTCCTGTTTAAGACCACAGAGGCACCATTTATTTGAGTCGTCCCTGACATGAAGTTCTGTGACTTGTTCCTGCTGCATTTTTCCGTGGATAAAAGAACACCCAGGCCTGTTTTCCTCTTTTTGGCCCCCAGAGTTTGTAATGTCAGTGTCTGCAACACTTTGAGATATGTGAGCGCCAGAGGGCTGGCCTTTTGGACTTTTAAGTCTCTGCTGCATGCTCAGTATCTTGTCACATCCCAGGCACCCTGCAAATGCCTGCTGAACAATGAATGCCTTCAGGAGTGCCTTCCGCACAGGTCCACCTGCTGCTAAGGAGTGGAGAGTCCACCTAGCTCTTACCTTCGTCCCTTGTGTACTTGACAGACATTGACAGCAGGACAGAGATGCTGTATTTTGTGCTTGCTCTTAGAAAATAAGACAGAGAGCTGCCAGGGACCTGCTGTGTGGGTTTTGCCCACCGTGCTGCACCTGCAGTCTCTGGAACCATTCCAGTGACAGATATAAATCCCTAACTGGTCACTACGTGTTTCCCAGAGACGGGGCTGCTGACTAGAAGCCGTCAGCGAAGTTGCAGGAAGTGTGCCCTTTATATGCTATTGATGATGTCTTAAATAAAGAAGGGAAATTTCATGATGCATTGGTTTTATTAGTGAAATGCAATAGAAACACCCAAAGCAGAGACTGCTAGTAGCCATGACTCTCTTGAAGGAGTCCAGTAGTTCTGTTTAGAAATTGGAAAATAAAGACTCAGGGAGGTCTCATTTGGGAATAACTGACCCACATTTTAAACTGTGATTTTCTAATTATGTTGCTACTAAAAATAGCAAAATGTGGCCACAATTCTGAACTATTGATTCAGAGGTTAAGCTCATTTTTCTCTTTTGCTTCAAACATCACAAACAAGTCTCTATTCCCATGGGGCTGTGCATTTAGGACAGGTGAATCAGCCTCTCTTATGTGGCTTATTGAGCTTACTGATAGTGTCCATGAACTTCTGGCAGCCCTTTTGTGGGAAGGTATCGCTCCCCTGCATGTGATGCTGTTAAAATAAAATATTCATTTATTTGACTGACAATGAGATAGATTTGCAATTCCCATCCAAGAGTCATAGAAGGCCTGGGTCCCCACCCACTGAAAAGGGACGCTGAGTATTTTAAGAACTACAGCAGTGGTCTATTGCCCATAGATGTGTGCATCTCTCTGGTAGCCTCTGCAGTATTTGGGCCCACCCAGAGCAGTTTCCTCCCTTCTTCCTCATCAGGTGTATTGTGAATTACCGAGACATTGCAAGGGGGATTGAGGAACCGAATAGGGTGAAAGGCTCCAACCTTGTATGTGAGGGTCTGAAACTCAGACTTTGGGGATATATAAAATGTGTTTCAAGTTGATAATAATTTCATTTTGTTTGAAAAATCCTTTTCTCTACCTGTGCTTTTTAAAAAATACTATTTTTCTCAGCCTGCCCACATAGTATGTACGAGGGATCTTCAAAAAGTTCATGGAAAGATTTGTATTATCATTTAATTCCATTTATCCACACACTTCTTTAAGTACCCTTGTATATGATACATATTTATTATTTTAATTTCAATAAGTAATTTCCCTCATTGTTCCACCTGCAAGCAACCCATAATGATTGAGGGAAAATAGCATTTTGAATTCTTGCTTTCCTAATGGTATTAGTCTGTTTCTGTTGCTTACAACAAAAATGCTTGTAACTGGGTGATTTATAAAGAAAACAAAATTTATTGCTTTCAGTTTTGGAGGCTGGGAAGTCCAAAGTCCAGGGAATACATCTGGTAAGGGTTTTGGTGGTGGTGACAGTGACCCAGAGGTCTCACATGGCAGAATCGACAGAGCAGAGAGAAACTAGCCTCTCGTGTGCTCTTCTTTTAAAGCCCTCAGAACCAAGCCTCTGACCACCATGATTAACCCATTCATTAGGTCGTGTTCCTCGGAATCTAACCACCTCTTCTAGGTCCCACCTGTCAATTACCATAATAGGATTTCCCACCCTCTACGGTCACAGTGGGAATCAAGCTACTAACACATAAAACTTGGGGGACACTATCCATATCACTAACCGTCATGGTTTTCTACAGTGCTAGTGTCATTCAATGGATATTTTTCTTGGTTAAAATTAACAACAAGGGGGCCGCCCGGTGGCGCACTGCTACAGTGCGCCGCTTGGGAGCGCGGCGG
>NW_007729130.1:178750-181994 GCF_000696425.1 Galeopterus variegatus
GGCATGACATTGAGGGTTGCGATCCGTTGCCAGACACGAAAAAAGACAAAAAGGAAAAAAAAAATTAACAACAAGGCTGCTGGTCCTTTTTAGCTCCTGTCTTCCAGGTATAAAGGAATAGAATAGAATGATAGAGTTGGAAAGGATTTTGTTGATCATCTAAGTCATTGCTGCCATTTTTGAGAGGAGCATCTTAAAACTCAAGAAGAGCTGAAGCTGGAGCAGGGTTTCTGGTCCCAGTCATGTGCACTTTTCAAGACACTGAGGATGTGGCTCCTGTGGCATGACTTGAGCAGGTGCCTGTAGGACCCTGTCTCTTAAATACCCACTCCTCTGCCTGTCCTAATCCACGACAACTTCAATCCTTTGAGGTTTGAGGAAGTTTTATCTTAGAAGTCTCTTGTTGAAACACAGATGTCTTAGGGAGTAGTTCGACCTTAAGCCTGTTTAGCCAACTTCTTAGATGTCTGCTAGCATTCTTCTAGGAATTAACAGAAGGAGACAAAAATGGACCTGGTTGGAGGGACCAGAAAGCAGCGGGATGAAGAAAATGGGCATTCGTGTGGTTTGTTCTTGACATTCACAGATGTCTTAAATCTTCACAACAATATTATCTCTCTATAAGGTAGATAATATCATCCCCGTGGTAGAGATGAGGAGTTCAAGGTTCAGAAGGTTAAGTGCTTTATCCAAGGACCACAGATGGGGCCAAAACCAAGAAACAAATACCTGACAGATCAACTATATCACACTTTACCTTTTTTCCTTATCTACCCTTGAGCTGAATTTCTTTGGAATTTTGAAGTATGCATGCTTGGATTGGATGCTGTGTGAAGCAGGTGTACCTCGTTGAAGACAGGTATGGCTTTTTCAGGTAATAGNTGGATGCTGTGTGAAGCAGGTGTACCTCGTTGAAGACAGGTATGGCTTTTTCAGGTAATAGGGATTTGATATACCCAGTGTAAATGGACAGAAGCAGTGAGGTTACATTAAATGATGATTCAACCACTGAGCAAGTATTTAGAGCTGCCTTGTCTGTGCCCAACAAGAGCTGGGATCAGGGGAGCAGTATTGAGCCATCAGTCCCTGCCCTTGAATGACCAACAGAGCACATGTGAGAGTTCCTTAACAGGAACCATAGGGTAGCTGATGGGATAGTTGTGGTTGCTTAGCCAATGAGTGTTGCAGGAGTTCAGAGAAGAGTGAAACTGGTAGAGATGATGGTCAGAGGAGCTCCATGGTGAAGGTGGGGGCTTTTGGTGGAGGTAGCAACGGGAATTTGGGTGGGTACAGGACAAATCCCATATGAATGGAAGACAGTGTGGTGTAGCCAGGAGAGTATAGGACTGGAAGTTAGCTTGCTTGCATTCATTCTGGTCTTCACTACTCAATAAACTAATCATGGTGTTATGAACCAATTTCTTAATCTGTAGTCTGTGTCCTAAAATGAAGGAGTAACACTAGATAAACTCGAAGGTCCATTTCAGTGCTAATATTTTACAATTTTAAACTGTGCCCAATTAAGTAGAGTGGTATCATTTGGGGCTGGGACACATGTTATGAGGACCGGTGATGCAGAGACAGATGCTGATAGCACAGGGACCCGGCCTCCTGCATGCTTTGTCCTGGACGTTTTTACTCTCTGGAGTCAAAAAATGTTTTGTTAGATTCGTATTTTAATGCTATATAATTTGTTCCTAATTTTACTCTTTGTGGGTTTTATTTTGAGTTCTTATACTGATCTTTCCTTTATACGTCACCCCTGAAGGTCTATTTGACTGGTGTAGCTTCTCAAAGACAGAGTCATACCTAATTAATACTGTCCCTAGCACTATATCTGCCATATGTTTGCTGCTCAATAAATATTTGCCCAAGAGAATTGAACAGAATATTTAAAGTGCTTGTCAACTTTTTGAAAGATAAGAAAGTCGCAGTGGCCCTTAGAATTGATGCCACCAACTGAGAGGAAGGGTAGTGGGCAAAGAAGGGGTAAGTGGCCTTGGTTATGGGAGGAGAAAGAATTAGGGCTGAAGCGAAGGAACTAAGCAGAGGAACTTCTGTCCCCTGCTGTGTAGTATGGTCCCCTGCTGCAATTGCCATTGCCTACAGTCTTGGAGCATCACTACTTAGACTTAGAAATAAAAAAAAAAAAACAAAGGTGTAGATTTCAGACTAATTGTCTCTTTTCTTTGAGGTCCTGCCTGACAGCACTCTGGGAATGTGAATTACCATGTTGCTAGGCATCAACATTCATTGCTGCAGAAAATTTTCCTTATATCTTGCCTCCCATAGAAGGTCATTTGAGTAGTATTTGTTTTTCCCCTGAATTTTTGCTTGTTAAAATTCAGGCTCGAGTGATGTTCATGGAGTTTCTAGCTCAGATCATTTCAATCATAATCTCCCAAGGGTGTCTGTTCCTTATTAGGACTGTAAGTGGTCTGACTTGTGTGACCTTCGTTTTTGCTAACAGTAGCAAGGATTAAGAAAAAGCTGTGGCTACCTGGGAAAAGGTGTTACATGTTTTGATTTCCTCATTTTCTCTACTTAATTCTCTTCCTTAAAAGCCATGAGATACCTGTGTGAGTACCGAAAGCCTGATGTAGCTTCCACTAAATATCTAAGTACTGTAGGTTAATGGCCTTGGAAAAGGTCACTGATAGGTTTAAAAATAAATTATGTGATTCAACAAAACTAAATTCTGCCACTAAAATCCCTCTATTTCTTCTTGTGTCTGAAACGTATGAAGACCTTTAGTCTAGAATAGTTTTCTCTTTTCTCTCCCACCCATGTTCCCTGTCCATGTGTTTAATCTATATTATGTCTAGGGCTTTTTCCTCATTTTCCCAGGGGAAATAGGATTCACTGAGATTACTGAAGTGCTGCAGTTAATTCCACATCTGTAAGAAAAGGAAAGTCTTTCTAGCTTTTACACATCTAAATGAATGGGATGAAATGAAAAAAAGAAAGAAAAAAGAAATGTCTTGATAATCTACTGTATGGGAATTATCATAGTCTTATAAGATAGTCAATAGACTTTTTAAAAATTGTATTTGAGGTTTTCAGGAGACAAATTTTTAGAAGACGAGTATCTGTCATGTCTTTAAGTGTCTGTTTACATTTTAATATCTATGTGCATCATTCTACCTGTATTGTGTGTTATAGATGCTTAATTTTCTTTTTTTTTTTTCTTTTTCTCTTTTTTTCCTTTTTGTCTTTTTTCGTGACCGGCAACGGATCGCAACCC
>NW_007729130.1:183139-186125 GCF_000696425.1 Galeopterus variegatus
ATCTGGCAAGACATATCAATTCTCTGTGTCTCTGGTTCTTTTTCTGTGAGGCAACATGGAACAGATTTTCTTTTCTTTCCTTTGTGTGTGCCTGCAAGCGGGATAGGAGAAGAAGGGGTGGGAGAGAGAGGGTAGGAAAAGGATCTCTTTACTATTGGCCTACTGAATTAAAAATTGATGTTTTACCCACATTTTGGACAGAATTTAATTCCCCAGAGGAAAAATGTGTTGTTTTCCCTTAAATTGGATCAGAAGCATTTTGAAAGCAGGACTTTACCCAATACTTGCCCCATATTATCTAAGGCTGTTCAGGACACAGCCTCACAATTGTGAATTTTTATTTCATAGACTGGTACATTTTGGCACAACCTCAGTTGGTTGTTTTAACTTTTTTGGAAATCGTTTCAAAGTGTCCATCAGGAGACAGTAGTTAACTATGGTTTGAATGCTTGTCCCTCCAAAACTTGTGCTAAAACTTAATCCCCAAGGCAGTAATATTAAAAGTTGGGGCCTTTAGGAGGTGATTAGATCATGAGGGCTCTGCCCTCACGTGTGGGATTAGTGCCCTTATGAAAGGGCTTGAGAGAGTCTGTATGCCCCTTTTTCCTCCTTCTGCCATGTGAGGATGCAGTAAAGGTGCCATCTGTGAAGCAGAGAGCAGCCTTCTCCAGACACCGAATCTGCTGGTGCCTGGACCTTGGACTTCCCAGCTTCCAGAACTGTAAGTAATAAATTTCTATTATTACAAATTACCCAGTTTAAGGTATTTTATTATAACAACCTAAACAGACTAAGATGGTAGTCTTAGAAAAGTAATGTACACATATATTGTTCTAGTAGCAGTTTAAAAATAATTGGGGTCTTGGTCTATGGAGAAGTTTGAGAACATCCTTGCTATGGACTGAATGTTTGTGTCCCCCCCAAATCCATATATTGCAATCTTAAAATTCATATGTTGAAATGTGATGGTATTAGGAAGTGGGGCATTTGGGAGGTAAATAGGTCTCATGATTGGGATCAGTCCCCATGTAGGAAGAGACATAAAAGTTTGTTCCTGCTCTCCCTACTTTGCACCATGTGAGGACACAGGGAGAAGGTGGCTGGCCACCTGCAAGCACTCACGAGACACCAGATCTGGCAGCACCTTGATCTAGGACTTCTAGCCCTCAGAAGAATAAGAAATAAATTTCTGTTGTGTAAGCCACCAGTCCATGGTATTTTTGTTGTAGCAGCCTGAACTAAGAGAATCCTTTGAAGAAGTAGTGTAAGTTGTGAATAAGCAACCAGCACAAATATCTCACAGTGACAACAGATGCTTATCCTCAGTGGTGGCCTCTGTGTGTGTCAGCAGATTCCAGTTGTTTGATGCTTTTCTGTGCAGGAAAGCTCTTTGAAATTATACCAAGTGTTGGACAAACATTTTGTTCAGAGCATAAAAGTATTTTTAATAATTTCTGTCTCTTTGGAAAGAACACGTAAATTGTTACAAACACCTAGAGCCATTTTAGAGGTGCATAATATTAAATTATGTATAAATTTAAAAATATCGACACCTTAATTTCCTATATTGTCTTACATGAATAAGGAAATTGATGGTTTAGGCTTGTTGCGATGAATTTGTTTATTTGAGGGGCCACAGGATTACAGAACATGGGCTCCTAACTGGTGAACTGTTATCCTCAAAGATCTTGAAACTTTACCTGACCCACGTTCAGTTTTATTATTGATCCAAACCTCCTCTCTTTTTAGTTTTTGGGGACTTCTCAGTCTATTCCTTTTTCTACCTCTAGTGTCTCAAAATTTCAAGAATTATAGATGATTCATATTTTGGAATATGAAATATTTTTAAACATATTTTGGAGTCCTAGTCAGAATTTCTGGTTTCTCTTGCTAAAGGAATTATCCAACTTTTTTTAAAATTTGTTTTAATTTTTATTATTTACTGTTAGCATATTCCTTATGACACATTGTGATTTTTCTCTATGCCCTTTACCCAACCTTTCCTTCCCATACCCCCGCCCTCCCTCCCCCCATCTCCAGTATCTGCATTACCCGGGTTTGAGTTCTGTTTTGCAGTGCATGCTTACTTAGCACCCATTTGGGAGTTTTAGGAAACACATCTTTGAGTCAAACTGGAATTCAGAACCTTTTCCCTTTCACATCTATCTAAAGAAGGAAGCGCATCCCACATCTCTCAGGAAGCGAGTCCTGTCTTTTTCAGTTTGGACTAAGGGCTCCTTACATGCTGTTGGCAGTTTCTCTGCCACTCCCACACCCAGCAGCAACACAGTATTTGCTTCTTTTGTCTCTCCCTGAAGGTCAGGGCCAGCTCTTTTTTCTGTCTGCCTTAGAATGCCCTTTGCTTTTTAGTGTTTCCTGTCATGGACAGTCAGTTCCTATTGCTTCATTTGTCTCTCCCTGAAGGTCAGGGCCAGCTCTTTCTTCTGTCTGCCTTAGAATGCCCTTTGCTTTTTAGTGTTTCCTGTCATGGACAGTCAGTTCCTAGAATTCTCTTTTGGTCTGGGTTGAAAACATTGTGTCTGAGTCATGGCATTACTAACTACACCTGTCAGTGATATGGTGGAAGGATTTTACGTATGATTAATTCTACTCTGTCTTTTTTTTTTTTTGTCTTTTGTCTTTTTCTGTGTCCGGCAACGGATCGCAACCCTGAGTGTTGCCCCCATACCGGACCGGGGACCGGCAACGGGATCGCAACCCTCGGTGTTGCTCCCGCGCCTCGCTCAGCCAGTGAGCGGGAACTGGTCTGTATGTGGGATCCGAACCCTCGGGCGGGAGCGCCGCCGCGCTTCCCAAGCGGTGCACTATCCAGTGCGCCACCGGGCTGGCCCCTCTACTCTGTCTTCTACAAAACCTAGAAATAGGTTCTCCTTCCCAGGAGAAGCTCCAAATACTTTTACTTACACCTCATAAAATTGGACACAGCTGATTCAGAACCGGCAATACTCTACTATTTTTCACATTT
>NW_007729130.1:187237-188253 GCF_000696425.1 Galeopterus variegatus
TTGTGTCATTTTCAGAGTTTTGCTTATTTCTAATTTCTAGTTTTAATCCATTGTGGTCTGAAAAGATAATTGAAATAATTTCAGTTTTCTTAAATTTGTTGAGACTTGATTTGTGACCTAACATGTGGCCTATATCCTGGAGAACGTTCCATCTGCTGATGAAAGGAACGTATATTCTGTAGTTGTTGGATAAAATGTTCTGTATATATCTGCCAAGTCTACTCAGTCTAAAGTTTCGTTTAAATGCTGTGTTTCTCTGTTGATTTCTTGCCTAGATGATCTGTCCAATGTTGAGAGAGGTGCTTTCAGGTCCTCAACTATTTATTTGGGCCTATCTCTTTCCTTACATCTAATAGAGTTTGCTTTTTATATCTGCATGCTCCAATGTTGAGTGCATATATATTTATGATTGTTATATCTTCTTGCTGGCTAGATCCCTTTATTGTTATATAGTAGCCTTCTTTGTCTCTTTTTATGGTTTTTGGTTTAAAGTCTGTTTTACCCAATATAAAAATAACTACTCCTTCTCACTTTTAGTTCCCATTTGCATGATATATCCTTTTCCATTTTTTCACTCTTAGTCTGTGTTTGTCTTTAGAGGTCAGATGAGTCTCTTGAAATCAGCATATAGTTGGGTCTAGCTTTTTAATCCAATTGGTGTGTGTCTTTTGAGTGGAGAGTGTAATCCATTTACATTTAATGTTGTTCTTGAAAGGTATTGTCTTACTCCTGGCATTTTATCAATTTTCATTTGGGTGTTTTAAATACCTTTTGTATTTCTGGTAGTGGTTATCATTTTTCGAATTCCAGTTGCGGGACTTCCTTAAGGATTTCTGCCAGGGCTAGTTGTGTGGTGGTGAACTCCTGCACTTTCTGTTTGTCTGGGAAATATACTATGTCTCCCTCATTTCTGAAGCTTTGCTAGATATAGTATTCTTGGCTGGAATTTTTTTTCTTTTCTTTTTTTTTTTTTTGTCTTTTTCCGTGTCCGGCAACGGATTGCAACCCTCAGTGTT
>NW_007729130.1:188972-190064 GCF_000696425.1 Galeopterus variegatus
AAATTTTTTTCTTTTACTATTTTTGAATATTTCATCACATTCTCTTCTGGCCCTTAGGTTGAGAAGTCTGCTGTTAGTCTGATGAGGAATCTCTTACAGGTGACTTGATGCTTTTCTCTTGCTGATTTTAAGTTTCTCTCTTTGTCTTTGAGCTTTGCCAGATTGACTATAAGGTATCGTGGAGAGGACCTTTTTAGATTGAAATTGTTTGGGAACCTTAGAGCCTCCTGGATCTGCAGGTCCATATCTTTCTCTCTATATCTGAGAAGTCCCACTATTATATCATTGAATAGATTTTCAATGCCTTTTGCTTTCCCCTCCCCTTCTGGAATACTCATAATTCAGATGTTTGTGTGCTTCAGGCTGTCTGCTAACTCTCTTAGATTGCTTTCATTTTTTAAAAGCTTTTTTCTTGTTTTTGGTTTTGTCTGCCTGCATTATTTTTGAAAAGACCATGTTCAATATCTGAAATTCTTTGTTCTGCTTGTTCTAGTCTGCTGCTTAAGCTCTTGATCATGTTTTTCATTTTTGTTTGTTTTTTGAATGAATCCTTCAGCTCCAGGAGTTCTGCTACATTCTTTTTTAAGACATCAATCTCTTTGCCCATTTGCTTCTTTGGATCCTGGATACTTTTTCTCATTTCATTGTGTCATCTGAGTCTTCATGTACCTCAACAAGTTTCCTTAAGATTGTTGCTTGGAATTCTTTTGCAGTCATTTCAAGGGCCTTCTGCTCAATAGGGTCTAGTACTTGAGAATTATTATTTTCCTTCAGTGGCATCATATTTTCTTGTTTTTCTGGTATCTTTATGTTGATGTCTAGTTATCTCGTTGAGCAGTTGCTTTTCCTATTACTCTGGCATGGTCTTTGAGGAAGAAACTTATTCTTGCAGATGTGTTTTATAATGACAGTTGATTGGTGAGTTTTATTATTGGTTCCGGGTAGATGCAGTAGTATAGTCTCTGTGTGGGTACTTCCACTGAATTCACTGTTGGCATTGCATGTTGAGTGCCTCTGTGGCCTAGTCTCTTGGGCACTTAGTGATTCCTTGCTGAGATTGGTGATACTATGTTGGTTTGTCCTGGACATTAG
>NW_007729130.1:190577-191982 GCF_000696425.1 Galeopterus variegatus
GTGTTTTATAATGACAGTTGATTGGTGAGTTTTATTATTGGTTCCGGGTAGATGCAGTAGTGTAGTCTCTGTGTGGGTACTTCCACTGAATTCACTGTTGGAATTGCATGTTGAGTGCCTCTGTGGCCTAGTCTCTCGGGCACTTAGTGATTCCTTGCTGAGATTGGTGATACTATGTTGGTTTGTCCTGGACATTAGCAAGCTCTCAAGTTCTTAGGAGAAACGCCTGGGTGCCCTGTCAGTCTTTTGCTGTGGTGGGTGACCCTGGGCAGGCCTGTTGGCACCCCAGCCAGCTCCCCATGTCCCTAATATGTGCACTGGGGTATACTGGTGCTCCTTGGTTTGAATGGGTAACCTGAGCAGTTTTTTTCTTTCTTCTTTTGTACAGGAAGGGGCTCCTCCTTAGACCTTGCTTCCACCAATTGGGGGACGGGTTGGTGGTGATTGGGATTTTTTTTCCTTACTCTATTTGGGTATCATGGATTTCTGTACTCTCTGGTGGTTCTGCATTTGTTTCTGAATGAAGGTTGTCCCCTGTGCTGTGCACGAAACACCTGCCCCCAGGTGTAATAGCATGTATGGCAGTGTAATTTTACCTGTATTGGGCCACTGTGTCACGTATCTGTGCTTGTTTACCTTTTTCCCCAGGCTCCATTGGTGACTCTCCTTCTGTCTATGCTGATGGGTAGTCAGCAGGCCATCTGTAAGGCAGTGGTGGCTGCTGGTGTGGTGGCAGTTGCTATTGTGGACCACTCAGTCAACACTGGTGCCTGTGACAGCAGCAGGGAGCACTGCTACCAGCAAGGTCTTTGGTGCATTGGCAGGAGTGTAGCAGGTGGGGCCATTTCTTGGGGTGTTATTGCACAATTTGTTGAAAAGATTATCTTTTCCCCATTTTGTCCTAGTATTTTGTCAAAATGTCAAATGTACAAGTATTTTGTCCAAAATAATAGATTATTTACATGTGGTCTATTTATAGACTTGTATTCTGTCGCATTGTTCTAATGGTCTGTCTTTATGTCAATACCACACGATTATACTTTATAATAAATCCTGAAATCAGTTTAATAAATCTTTCAACTTTGACCTTCATTTTCAAAGTTGTTTTGGTGATTCTAGGTCTTTTGCATTTCCATATAAATTTTAAAATCCATCTATCAGGTTTTACACAAGAAGTCTGCCGAGATCTCAGCTGAAATTTCAATGAATTGATAGATCTTTTGGGGGAGAATTGATATACTGATGCTATTGTGTCTTCTGAATATATGCATACATCGTGACCCAGCAATCTCCTCCTAGGTGTATATCGTAGAAACTCTTGGTCAAGTGCACCAGGAGACATACGCAAGGTTACTCTAGAACCACTGTTTGTAATAGATACTGGAAGATTTTTCACTTTATTACT
>NW_007729130.1:192343-208482 GCF_000696425.1 Galeopterus variegatus
ATCTTTTGGGGGAGAATTGATATACTGATGCTATTGTGTCTTCTGAATATATGCATACATCATGACCCAGCAATCTCCTCCTAGGTGTATATCGTAGAAACTCTTGGTCAAGTGCACCAGGAGACATACGCAAGGTTACTCTAGAACCACTGTTTGTAATAGATACTGGAAGATTTTTCACTTTATTACTTGAGAGGATAAATAAATGGTGCTACACTTATACATAAATAAATTATGGAATAATATATGGCAGTTAATGAATTGACTCATAAACATAATAGTTAATTTTGAAAAAATAATATATGCAGTATTATCCTATCAATATTACATTAAGAAATAACCAATGACATATTGTTTTGGAATGCAAATATATGTGATAAGATTTTAAAGAAGGGCTGGGGAACAATAAATACAAAATTCAGGATAAAGAACTTTTTAGGGGGAAAATGATAAACTGGGGAGGGCCTCAAAGTTGTAATTCTTAATTTTCATGACAAGTACATGGATGTTTATTGAAATGTTATTCTATATGTCATATGTATATTTTACACTATTAGTTTCTATTTAATATTTCATTAAAAATCATTTTTAAAAAGAAAGAGCAATTTTATTGAGGGAGAGAAATAAGGGTAAAATTAAATCTTGCACTTGTAAAACAGGGCAAAAGCACTTATGGTTCTTTTTCTATAAGAAAATTGTGTAGTTAATTCCGTATTTATGCTGTCATATTTTATTTTCAGCCTATGAACCAAAAACAATGTCCTAGATAATACCAGTAGTCACCAGTGTAAACATGTTAATATTGTGTTGTTTTCACACCCCCCTTCTACAAAGTAACTAGAGCACTTTATTTATTTATTTATTTATTTATTTATTTATTAGTTAAAACATAGTCGATAGAACATATGTGTGAGGTACAGAGTTGAATATCAGTACCTGTGTGCAATATGTAATATACGAATCAGGATAACTGGTATATTCCACATTATACAATGTAATCGTTTTTCATGGCCCTTTACCAGTGTCTTGCTTAATGTCTCACCCCCTCCCTTCCCATCTCTGGTAACCTCAATACTGTTCTCTCCTTTTAAAAGTGCAACATATAATTGTGATTATTGTATCTTTCTTTCTTTTTTTTAAAAAAATCTATTTGTTTATTTTTTAAACTCCCACTTGAGTGAGGACATGCAGTATTCCTCTTTCTGTGCCTGCCTTATTTCACTAAACATAATTTGCTCTATATTCATCTATGTTGCTGTGAATGATAGTATTTCATTCTTTTTATGGCAGAGTAGTATTCCATTGTGTAAATATATCACATTTTCCTTATCTAGTCATCCAATAATGGGCATTTAGGTTGGTTCCAACTCTTGGTTATTGCAAACAGGGCTGCAATAAACATTGGGAGTGCAGGTATCCCATCAATATTGATGATTTCCATTCCTTTGTGTATATACCCAGGAGTAGAATTGCTGGATTGTATGGCAATTCTATCTGTAGTTGTTTGAGGAACCTCCATACCATTTGCCATAATGGCTGCACCAATTTATAGTCCCACCAACAGTGGGGGAGGGTTCTCCTTTTTTTGCATCTTTGGCATTTGTTATTCTCTGTCTTTTTGATAATAGCCAGTCTAACTGGGGTGAGATGATATCTTAATGTGGTTTTGATTTACACTTCCTTGATGCTAAGTGATGTTGAGCATTTTTCCATGTGTCTGTTAGCTATTTGTATATCTTCCTTTGAGAAATGCCTATTCAGCTCCTTTTCCCATTTTTAATAGGGTTATTTGTTTTTTTACTCTTCTGTAATAAGAGGGAAATTTATTGCAATAAATGTTTACATCAAAAGAACAGAAATATTTCAAATAAACAACCTAGTGCTATACCTCAAAGAACTGAAAAAACAAGAACAATCCATTCCCAAAATTAGTAGAAAGAAATAATTATGATTAGAGCAGAACTAAATGAAATAGAAAGCAAGAAAGATATGAAAGATCAAAGGTGGTTTTTTGAGAAGATAAAGAAAATAGACAAACCATTATCTAGGCTAACTAAAAAAAGCAAGAAGACCAAAATAACAAAATTTAGAAACGGAAAAGGAGACATTATAACTGATACCACAAAAATACAAAGACTCATTACAGACTGTTATGCACAACTGTATGCCAACAAATTTGGAAACATGGAGGAAATGGACAAATTTCTGGACACATATAAACTACCAAGACTGAACCAAGAAGATGTAGAAAACTGGAACAAACCAGTAACAAGGCATGAGATTGAAGTACTAATCAACAGTTTCCCAACAAAGAAAAGCCCAGGACAGGATGGCTTTATGGCTGAATTCTACAAAACCTTTAAAGAGGAATTAATACCAATTCTCTTCAAATTACTGAAAAAATGGAAACAAAGGCCATTCTCCCAAACTCATTCTATGAGGCCAGCATCACCCTGATACCAAAACCAGACAAAGATACAACAAGAAAAGAAAATAGTAGGCCAATATCTTTGATGAACGTAGATGCAGAAGTCCTCAGTAAAATATCAGCAAATAGAATACAGCAACACATCAAAGAAATTATACACCATAATTCACCCTAGGTATGCAAGAATGGTTCAACATACAGATATCAATAAATGTGATACATCACATCCACAAAATCAAGGACAGAAACCATATGATTATCTCAATAGACTCAGAAAAAAGCATTTGACAATATTCAACATGTCTTCATGATGAAGACTCCCATCAAATTAGGTATAGAAGGAAAGTATCTCAACACAATAAAAGCCATATATGACAAACCCACCGCCAATATCATCCTGAATGGAGAAAAGATGAAAGCTTTTCCCTTAAGATTGGGAACAAGACAAGGATGCCCATTCTCACCATTCCTATTTAACACAGTATTAGAAATATTAGCCAGAACAGTAAGGCAAGAAAAAGAAATAAAGGGCATCCAGATTGGAAAAGACAAAGTCAAATTGTCCGTGTTTTCTGAAGACATGTTCCTATATATAGAAAAGCTTAAAGACTCTACCAAAAAACTCTTAAAGTTGATAAATGATTTCAGTAAAATTTCAGGATACAAAGTCAACATGCAAAAATCAGTAGCATTTTCATACTCCAAGAACAAACTAGCAGAAAATAAATCAAAAAAGCTCATCCATTTACAATAATCACCCCCCCAAAAAAAACCAACCAACCAAACAAACAAACAAAAACCTAGGAATTGATTTAACCAAGGAGGTGAAAAATCTCTACAATGAGAACTACAAAACACTGCTGAAAGAAATTAAAGAGGACCTAAATGTATGGAAAGACATACCATGCTCTTGAATTGAAAGAATCAACCTTGTGAAAATGTCCATACTTCCCAAAGCAATATACAGATTCAATGCAATCCCCATCAAAATACCAATGACATTCCTCACAGAAATAGAAAAAAACAATCCTAATGTTCATACGGAACAACAAAAGTCCCCCAATAGCCAAAGCAATTCTCAGCAAAATAAATAAAACCAGAGGCATAACACTACCTGACTTCTAATTATATTGCAAAGCTATAGTAACCAGAACAACATGGTACTGGCATAAAAACAGACACATAGACCAAAGAAACAGAATAGAGAACCAAGAAATCAACCCACATACTTATAGCCAACTGATCTTTGACAAAGGCACCAACAACATACATGGGGGGAAAGACTGCCTCTTCAATAAATCATTCCTAGAAAACTTCTTCATCCATATTTTGAAGAATGAAACTAGGCCCATACCACTCACCATATACCAAAAGCATCTCAAAATGGATTAAATATAAGATATGAAACTATAAAAGTCATAAAAGAAAACAAGGGAAACAGTTTAGGAAGTAGAACTGGGCAAAGGCTTTATGAATATGATCCCCAAAACACAGGCAACAAGAGGAAAAATAAGCAAATGGGATTATATCAAACTAGAAAGCTTCTGCACAGCAAAAGAAACAATTAATGAAGTGAAAGGACAACCTTCAGAGTGGAAGGAAATATTTGCAAAGTATGCATTCAACAAACAATTCATATCCAGAATATACAAGGAATTCAAACAACTTAAAAGTAAAAAATACCAAATAATCCAATTAAAAAATAGCAAAGGAACTGAATAGGCATTTCTCAAAGGAAGATCTGTGAATGTCCAACAGTCACATGGAAAAATGCTCAACATCACTCAGCATTAGGGAAATGCAATTCAAAACCATGCTAAGATACCATCTCACCCCACTTAGACTGGCTGTTATCAAAAAGGCAGAGAACAATAAATGCTGGTGAGGATGCAGAGAATGGAGAACCCTCCTCCACTGCTGGTGGGACTGAATTGGTGCAAACATTATGGAAAATGGTATGGAGGTTCCTCAAACAACTACAGATAGAACTGCCATACAATCCAGCAATTCTACTCCTGTGTATATACCCAAAGGAATGGAAATCATGATGTTGGTGGGATACCTGCACTTCCATGTATTATTGCAGCTCTTTTTACATTAGACAAGAGGTGGAACCCATCTAAATGTCCATCATGAGATGACCAGATAGGGAAAATGTACTATATTTCCACAATGGAATACTACTCTGCCATAAAAAGATGAAATACTGCCATTCACAGCAACATGGATGAGCTCGGAGAAAATCATGCTAAGTGAAATAAGCCAGTCATAGAAAGAGAAATACCACATGTTTTAACCTATAAGTGGAAGCTCAAAAAGTAACCCCGTAAGTAAAAAAAAAGAAGGAAAGATACAGCAGTCACAATAATATGTTAAACCTGCAAAAGGAGAGAACAGAATTGAGGTTACCAGAGGTGGAAAGGGGGAGTGGAAGGTGGTAAGGGAGGAGTTGGTAATGGCCATGAAAATCAATTACTTTGTATAATGTGGAATGTACTGATTATCCTGATTTGTATATCACATATTGTAGACAGGTATTGATATTCAATGCTGTACCCCACAGGTATGTATAATCAACTATGTTTCAAATTTAAATAAAAGAAACAACAATAAAATCATATAAAAATTGTGCAATAACAATTAGGTAGTCATATGCTGGACAAAAATGTACCTTGATCCTTACTATAAGTTGTATACAAAAATTGACTCAAAATGGATCATGTAATAAAAATAAAAACCTAAAACTATGGAACTTCTAGAAGAAAATCTTAGTGTCCCTAGGGTTGACAAAATTTTCTTATGGGTAACACAGAAAGCACAAAGTATAAACAAAAAAAGACAATAAGTTATATTTCATGAAAGTTAAAATGTTTTGCTGTGTGGGTGGCCTTGTGAAAAAGCTGAAAAGATAAGCTATGGACTGGGAGAAAATCTTTTCAAAACACATATTCTGCAAAGCACTTATACCTAGACTATATTAAGAACTCTTACAACTCAGCACAATTCAGTTAAAAACAGGGCAAAATGTTTTAAAACAAGTAGAGTTCATTGATAATTCTAGAGGAAAAAATAACCTGTACAAACCAAGAAATATTTGTACCATCAGAAGTTCATAAAATGATATGGCTGAGATCTGCATCTATCTGAAAGGCCTTCTGAATAGTGGGTGGTTCTGCAGAATATATTTTTTATCTACACGTCTCTCTCTCTGCTCACCTGAAAGGCAGGGACTGTGCCTTGCTCATCTTTGAGTCTCTAACACTTAGTATTGGTACTCAAAGTAGAATGTGAAAAATTGCAGATGCATATTTTTATTCCAGTGCAACAAAACAATATGAAGAGGCGTAACTTAAAAGGCAATAGAGGAGACAGAAAGAAAATTTCAAAAATACCATTTCACCAAAAATAATAGAAGAAATGAGAGACAATGTAACAGAAATAAGTGCTGTGAAATAGAAAAAGAGCAAGATAACTTAAACACAATCATATCACACTTAAACACAACCATATCAATGATTGCATTAAATGTAAATGAATAAAATACTTTTTCCAAAAAGCAGAGATTGTTTGATTATATTAAGAAAACAGGATCCAACCATATAATGTATATAGATGTATACTTTAAATATAAAGGCACACACAAATTGAAAGTAAATGGATGGAAAAATAAATATTATTGCAAACACTAAGCATAAGAAAATGTATGTGGTTATGTACATATCAAAGTAGACAGCAAGACAAGGGATAATATGAGACATAAAAATGGTATGATCATGATGATAAAAAGGTCAATTCATAAATAAGTTATAACAATCCTAAGTGGTTATGCCCCTAATAACATAACTTTGATATTTATGAAGCAAAAATTAGCAGAAATAAAGGAGATATGTATACCTTTAGAAACATATTTGGACATTTTACCATTCCTCTGTCAATAATTGACAGAAGTGGAAGTAAATCAGTGAGGATAAAGAACACTTAAGAGACATTATCTATCAACTTGACCATATTGACAGTTATACAATAATAATCCAATTACTGCAGAATACACTCTCATTTCAAGTACACATAGAATGTTTATGAAGAGAGCCTATATTCTGGGGCATAAAAAAAATCTACCAATACAAAAAATTAACACTTTTACTTTAAAACATTTCATCCTAAGTTCAAATGTTTTAAAATTATTTTCCTATTAATCTTTCTAAGGGTAGTTAGAGATTTAGCATCACTGTCCTTATTTTTTCAGTTGAGAAAAAGAACCTTGGTTAGTCCCCAGGTTTCTCTAGTTAAATCCAATTTGAGTCTCCTTGGTGGCCACACACTGACCAACTACATAGTTTTATTATGTTAAGAAAATAGGTACAAAGCCTTACTGTCTGGCCCTCCTTGGCTAGTTAGTCCTGACACTATTGATAAGGAACAATAGCACATGACCGTCTCTTTCAAGTAAATGATTTGTGCACACAGCAACCTTTTTTTCCCTACTATTACAACTTCAAGCTCATTTAAAGCAGTTATCCCAATATTAATAGCACTGGAATTCATGATATATGAATTCAGGAAGCATGACTTCAGGATGCTTTAAGATAAATTGAGCTATTTGAATTAAAAGACTTGATTAAGGATATCCTTATTCTTTCACTTGGAAATAATAATTGTCTTTCTTACATGGTAGGTACTCAATCTGAAAGAACTTACAGCCTAGAAAAGGAGAAAGACAAATGTTCCAGGTGTGTCTCATTTTTGTGGACAAAATAAAAACATATTCTCTTTGACCAGATGCACAGTGGTTCCAGCCTCCCTCCTGCTTGGATGCAGTAATTCCAGTCTTTGACAAAATTCTTTTCCCATATATTTCTGGGAGTCCCTAGGCAATGGCTGCTGCCATCATGTTCCTTAGCCAAGCAGTCCTCTCAGTTCTGCCCAAGGGCCACTGCTGGGCTCCCTCTGTGCCCCTTCTTCCAAAAAAGGCTACCTCAGGGCTGTGGCCACTCTCCCTGGTGATGCTTCCTCCAAGCATGGGCCCCTAATTCTACAAGATTTACAGTATGTTCAGGAATAACAAGAAAAGCACAACAGAGAGCAATGCGTAATGGGTACTAGAGATGGCCACTGGATGTGGCCAATGTACCCCGACCTTACTAGATACAGCCAACGTACCCAGACCCTTAGCTTCTAGCCTATTGTCCTGTTGCAGAAGCCAGTTTACCTGCCCTCAAAGGACTGCTCACACATAGATTTTACCTACCCAAAATTCAGAGCCGTGCCTCTTCCAAGTCTCAGGGGAAGAGGAAGATTTGTCCTTGTTATTCCCATTTCTTTTAGTTTAAGACATGCTTTCCTAAACTTAGTATTGCTACTGGAATGGTTCTCTCCATTGAAACATGAAGCGTAAAAGTATCTACTTCCCTTGGAAGAAATTTCACCTTCCACCCATAGGGACATGGTCTGGTTCTAGCATTTCAGTTCCACAATCGAGAAATCATATTTCTCTAATTCTTGAGTTACTTTCTAGAAATACATGATAAGTGGAAAAAGATAGGTCAACTTTATCGAGCCAGATTCTTTTTCCTTCTACAATCATGTCTCACTTTTAGGCAGACTCTGTGGCCTGTCCATCTTGCCTGTTGTTTTGGGGGAATCTCAATTCCTGATCTCCTCTGAGATAGCCCACCCAGTCTTCATCCATATCCCATCACCACGGACACATGCATTTTCTAAGACAGTCATAATATATACATGTATAGGTCAGTTTAAACTTATACATGGAAAGGGAGTTTTGCTCTAAAAGAGACAATCTGTAGGCACTCCACTCTGCCCACCACAAAGGATCTCTTTTACATCACTTTGCTCTATCATTTTTAGTTTCTAACACTTCTGCACCCAGAAAAATATCTGCTGTACATTTGCATATCTCATGGGCCTCCTGAAAAAATGTTCTCTGCATAATGAGATGGTCTGCCTCCAAGGCAAAGTCAAGTGTTTACTTCTTGCAGTAGAAAATTTCTCTGCTGGATGCTCCAATATGACAGGGTTTTTGTTTTGTTTTGTTTTGTTTTTCCTTTTTGTCTTTTTTCGTGTCCGGCAACGGATCGCAACCCTCAGTGTCGCACCCGTACCGGACCAGGACCGGCAACAGGATCGCAACCCTCGGTGTTGCGCCCACACCTCGCTCAGCTAGTGAGTGGGAGCCGGTCTGCATGTGGGATCCGAACCCTCAGCGGGAGCCGGCCCATGACAGGGTTTTTAGGTTCTTGCTTTTCCATTAGAAGGAGGTAACCATCTTCATTCATTTCTATTTGCATGTTTACATGTAGAACATAATGCAATCAACACAGAACACTGGATTTCTTTCCCTCTCCAAATTTCTTCTATCTCTCTGGACTCCGTCTCATTAAAAGGCAACCCCACAAATCTGGTTGTTTAAGTCAAAATCTAGGTATCTTCCTTAATTCGTCTTTTTTCCTGACCACCCCTCCTTCCAAGTCTTGCTGGCTCCACACAAAATATATGCCAAATCCATCTATTTCTCTCCCACCTAGTCATGTGACTCTGTGATTATTACTTTCAGTCTTGTGAAAGAAGAATGAACTAGAAGCCTGCTGCAAATTGATTGAATTGTGTTCCCTGAAGTCCATATATTAGAAGCTTAATTCCCCCTATGACTGTTGAGGGCAGGAAATCTTATTATGGTAATTGAAAGGTGGGACCTTGAAGAGGTGATTAGATTGCAGGACCATGCCACAGTGAATGGATTAATAATGGTGGTCAGGGTTGGGGTTCTGAGGGGTTAAAAAGAAGAGTGCATGAGAGTTTTTCTACTCTGCTATCTTCTGCCATGTGAGATCGCTGGGTCACTGTCCCCACCACCAAAACCCTCACCAGATGTGTCCCCTGGACTTTGGACTTNCTGTGATTATTACTTTCAGTCTTGTGAAAGAAGAATGAACTAGAAGCCTGCTGCAAATTGATTGAATTGTGTTCCCTGAAGTCCATATATTAGAAGCTTAATTCCCCCTATGACTGTTGAGGGCAGGAAATCTTATTATGGTAATTGAAAGGTGGGACCTTGAAGAGGTGATTAGATTGCAGGACCATGCCACAGTGAATGGATTAATAATGGTGGTCAGGGTTGGGGTTCTGAGGGGTTAAAAAGAAGAGTGCATGAGAGTTTTTCTACTCTGCTATCTTCTGCCATGTGAGATCGCTGGGTCACTGTCCCCACCACCAAAACCCTCACCAGATGTGTCCCCTGGACTTTGGACTTCTCATTTTCCGAAACTGTAAGCAATAAATTCCATTTTCTTATAAGTCACCTAGTTCCAGGTATTTCTGTTATAAGCAACACAAATGGACTAATACAAAGCCCAAGTGATTCTTTAAAAGTGAAATTTAAGTCATGTTGCTTTCCTGCTACAAAACCAAAGAATGGTTTCCTGCCACACTTCGAATGACATCCAGACTCCTTTCTATGGCCTACGAAATCCTACATGATGGAGGAAGAAGAATCCTTGATTCTTGGTGACTTACTGGCTGTGGAGGGGAAGGAGGTGACAAGATGGAGCTACACTTCCTGAAGTGTCTGACATAGTTCAGGTGACACTCAGTTGCTTCCTTAGTTCAAATGCTAGGGATGGGCTTTAGTTAAATTGCCTTCTAGAGGACAAAGAGAGAAATCAAGGTTGTGCTGGGGAGTGAGAGAGGGGGACAAGTAGACAAAAGACTGAGGAGAGTAGAAGAGCAGCAAATGCTACTACAAATGGTCGGAAAAGGAATTTCACAAAGCAGACATTGTTACTTGTAAAAAACCCAAATGGATTAGACTTCACCCTAGATCGCTGCATCTCAGGTAGTAACCATGTAGAAGTCTAGGCCTCATGGAAACATGGCCAGTGGGGGTCTGTGAATGTGAACAGATGTGTGTGTACATTTGACCCCATATCTGAGTCATTGGTAGGAAAGTTGGGGGTGTGGGGATCTTCTGTGGCTTGTGCACACCTGTAAGCTGAAGCCAGTACTTTAAGGTCACCAAACTCCAAAGGTGTTTTGCTAAATGTGACACAGCTCCAGTTGCTATTCCGTGGGGTCACCAAGCACTCCCGGGAGGCATAAGGTGAACGTCAGAGCAGCCCCCTTTCAAAGGGGCAGCTCCACAGACATGTGCTGCCGACGCTCTGCAGTGTCTAAGCCCGTGAAACGTGGAGATCAATTAGAACACAGCTCTAAACAATTTATGCCAAACTTATTTGCTAAGGCATCACTAATAGTGTTTATAGAAAAAAAAAAGTGACAACCCTTTTTAGAATCAGAAGGCCAGAGGAGTGGGATCAGGGGTCTGAGAAGGCCTGCTTTCTCTAGTTGACTTGTCAAATGGAAATTTTCTCCTTCTGATGGGCAAATAAGTCTGTGCTGAGGCCCCACATCTCTGGCTTCCTCTCTCACAAGAGACAAGCAGGGGTTCTTCCTGCAGAGGACCTGGAGGACAGCGGACAGGCTGTTTTAGCTGACAAGTGTGGGAAGAGGGGGCTGAGGTGTTCTTTTCAGAGCTCTGACCTCCTGCCGAGGGGAAATGGGCTGCCGGTGATGCAAATGGAGAAGTGATGTGGGGAGGGGGAAAGTCTAAAGGCATTTTGATGTCAGGTTTTCCTGAAGCCCAGGAGACTAGCTCGCGTCCTTACTAGGAGCAGAAAGGGTTCAGGGAGTGGGACAGTGATTTTTTTACTTTAATATTTGCTCTCAAATAGTGGCATTTTACCTATATATTTCATGTTATAATTTAACGTTTTCATGTTATAATTAACATTATCATGTTATAATTTCACGATGTGTTTAATATTATAATTATAACATAATTATAATTATATTCCTAATTCTGTCTATATCTATCTATAATTCCTTACTGTTTATGTGATAGAATATACACATACACACACATAAAACATGTATGCATACAAATAGCATGTTTCTATGAAATCTACTCTTTTACCTGGTTACTACCTTAGAGGTGGCAACCTAGTTTGAATCTAATAGACTTCATTTGCTGACAAGTAATGTTTATGTACACAATATTTATATGTATAATATCTGCGACCATGTCTAAAGAACACACTCTCTGGTCCATCAGACTCATCTACTGCTCACGTCCAGCACTGGTCAGAACCACTTAAGCCTAACTGAGGTGACATTTCCACCTGCTGGCAGGGTGCCTAACTGCAGGATCAGGCCACTAAGTTAGTTATTAAGAGCAGTGCATGTCACGTTTCTCATTCTGCCTGGGTGGCCACCCTGGCACTCTCCTGTGTTGGTGACCATTAGATGACTCAATGACTTTTCCTCCTACAGAGCTTTTTG
Organism: Galeopterus variegatus; assembly: GCF_000696425.1. NCBI lineage: Eukaryota > Metazoa > Chordata > Mammalia > Dermoptera > Cynocephalidae > Galeopterus > Galeopterus variegatus. Next base: position 204,123 of record NW_007729130.1, read on the forward strand.
TTTCTTCCTGACCAGCTGTCTGACACTGAGTAAGTCATTTCACCTCTCTGGGCCTCGGGTTCATGCTCTGCAGTGATAAGATTGGACTAGTCGACCTCCCGGACCCTTAGGACTCTACAAGTCTCTGTTTCTGTGATGTTTATCTGATTCCTCAAGCTGCTGGAGTCCCCCTGGTCATGATGCATTCACTCCTGCTGAGCCACTTCTGTTTTAGCTTGAACAAATGACCAGATGGTCTTCACCTCTGCCTCGTAAGTGCTGAACTGCAGACAGTGTAGTAATCGTTGACATGCTAGTTCTTTGCATGCTTTCTAGCTCCTCCGTCATAGAACAGATGCAAGAATAAGATATGCAGCCCTTCTTTACAGATTGCTGTCCCCACCCCCAGCATTTCTGACTCAGTAAGTCTGGGGTGAAACCTGATGATTTCCATTTCTAACAAGTTCCCTTTGTCATGATTGCTAATACCCCCTAAAACCACCAATCTAGACTAAGAACAGGACAGTTCGCCCCTGGCAAAAGGAGCAGTGAGTGAAAAGAGAAGGAGATACCCATGACCTTGGCATGTTGGGGTATTACGTGGTTCATTTGTCGGGAGCACACATCACAAAGTGAACAGGTATTAAGAAGAGAGGCAGATTATGGAGGACTATGAAAATGAGACTAAAAAGTTTGGACTTTATCGTGAAAGGCTGAGAGAAGACCTTGAAGGGCTCTAGGTAAAGGAAGGACGTGATCAGATTTGTAATGTGCAAAGGTCATTCTGCCTGCTGGGTGGAGAGCATCGTGGGTGCGGTCCACACAGAAACAAGGAGGCCCCCCAGCAGGTGCAGGCGTCTGGAGCAGGGCAAGAGAGATTAATGGCACAGAACCCACGTAGTGGCAACGTGGATTACGAGAATCAAGAGCCATTTGGAGACTTGTGGCCAATTAAATATGGAAGGAAGGTGAAAAACGTGTTTTATAACAAATCTCAACAAATTCATCAGGCTCTTTAGTCTTGTTATCTCTTTATCTTCCCATTTTAAATGTTTCTAGACATTCTATAAATATTGACTTTGTGAAATTCCTTTTCTTTCTTCTTATTGTTTCTTTTGGGATCATTCACATTTGGTGGGTTGGATTAAAGAGAGGATTAGCAAAGTGGTCATAAGGGGAAATAGTATTTATTAAAATTCTTGGGGCAACTGTGTATGTCATAAAGCTGTTGTTGAGGCCTGTTTTGATGGCTTAGGGTAGTGGGTCCCAAAGCAGCAGGTCCTCCGGTAGCAGGTCCTCTGTGGTGGGTTGAAATCACAGCCATGTACGAGATGGTAGTATCTGTAGCTCTTGATGCATGCAGGCGTGCACCCTCCCAGCTCCCTCTCACTTGGAGTCCCTTCTCTCCCAGCGAGGTCCCTTCTCTGTGTGCATCTGCCTCCCCTTCTAACCTGGGAGGCCCTCAGGGAAGGAACTGTTAGGAGAGAGAAGCAGAATTCCAGGTTTAGTCATAGGGACTGTCTTGGCGGATGGAGTTTTAAACTCACACAGACAGCAGACAGACTATTTCAGGATATCTGCAGAGCCCTTGGTAAATCTGGACCTGCCTTAGCTGGACGAAATTCTCAGAGCAGCTCAAGAAAAACTTTCTTTCCAAGAGGATTCTAGAACGGAGTAAAAAGCTGCATTGACATCTTTCTTGGCTTGAATTATCCTTGATCAGTGATGTCTGGGGGCTTTATCCTCAATTTCCTCCAACACAATATTCAGAAATGCACTGTGTAAACCAGGCACAGGTGGAGCTGTGCTGCTGGCCTGGCCACACTCCCCTTACCTTTTCCTGCTGGAACCTCCATCCAGTATTGGAAGAGTGTTTCTCAACTTTTTTTTTTAAAGTCTCATTTTAAAATTGAATGTTATAATTAGAAAAAAAAAAAAAAAAAAAACTAAGTTTCTCAATAAAGCTTTTAGAATTTATCTTTGGTGTATTCCCTTCTGCCAAGGAAGTTTGGTGGAATCTCAGTTTCTGTGGTTTATACTGGAAAAAGAAAGTATATAAAATATGTTTCTTAAATATACTTACCCCTGTAGACATTTTGCCACCTAAAAAGTTGCCAGCCCTTGGGTGGAGTTTGTAACTACTGGTCTATGGTCATGTGCACAAGGCCTCAGCCAGGAATAACTTGGTACAATTTGCCTGGTGGCAGTGGGGCAGCAGGAGATGTGGAGGTGGTCTACCTCCATGGCAAAATCAATCAAATTTCTAGTGCCAATTTCACTATAATTAATCTGAGTATGGGCAGGTGTAAGCTGAAACCCTAAATTTTATTTTTGTCATAAGTTACGCTTCCTGACTATAAAATTAGTTTTAAATTAAATATCATGACCTGGGATTAAGAATTCTGTGGTCTAGAAGTAGTGCTTAATTCTCGAATGTTTTAGGAATATGGCAAAAATCTCTAAACTTCTGTTTTGTTCTTATGGTTGGATTATTGGCTAAAGTTGTTCCATATTTTCTCTGATTTGCACAATCACCTTTGACCCAGTGCTTGTCCGTGTACTTCAGCCACTTTTTCCAGACACCATTAACAATCGCCTGCTGTACATTTTCCTTGCTCTCTCATGGGCAATGCTAAATAATGAGCTAAAAGGGGGAAAGCAGAGCTTTTGGGAAGAAAGAAGATAGTTTTTATTTGTGACATTAACAAGGCATAGGTTTTGCTCCTAGAATTTATATATTTTAAAAATCAGATGGATTTTTCATTTTTAGATCCCAGTATTACGTGGAAACTTTGATCTATGGAAAGTTTTCTTTTTGCAGATTTTTTTGCACAATCCAGTATTCACGTGTTAGCCTGTGTCAGCTGCAAATTCAAACCAAATTCATATTGCTTCTTTAGTGATGTAATTTGGGTGTGGTAATAATGCTGGGAGCTTCCACTTGAGTTTGCTTAGTCCTAGAATCTTTGTATTCTGTCAAATCTAAACACACTCAGCACAAGTTTGACTTAGCTTGTGGCTGGGTGGCAGGTAATGGGCACCATTTATCAGGACAGGTGGCTATCTTTGTCCATAACCAATGTGTTTATAGATTAGAAACATAAAATAACAACATACTATACATGTGATGGGTGTGCAGAGTCCTCAGTTAGGGTCAAACTGCAAGGTTTGTTAAGAGAGATTTGCATTAACTAGGTCATTTAATATCTGTAAATTTGCTTCATGGCTAACTGTACACTGAGAAAAAATAAAACCTTGAGTTTTGAAATTGTGTATTATATAGTATAATGTTTCTGAATGCATTTCAGTTTTTATTAGTTTCCAGATGAAAATGCAAGGTGACTGGTTCCCATCTAAGTGCTTATACTTGTATGTGTACGTTTGTGCACTAGCCAATTGCTTTATGGTAGTCATGCATTCGGTTATTTACTTGTGTTCCTAAATACATAGGGCTGGCCTGTTAGCTCACTCGGTTAGAGCGTGGTGAGATAACACCAAGGTCAAGGGTTTTGATCCCCTTACTGGCCAGCCACCAGAAAAAAAAAAGACCCCAAATATACAGGACATTTGTTGTTTTGGGGTATTCTGCTTCCTTCCCTCTGGCTGGGGAGGTGCTTGGCTTCATACTAGTAAAGCCAGCAGGGCCCAGAGCCTCCTTCCACAGGATTGTTCCTCCCATGGCCCCACATCTACCTAGAGGCAGGCACCCAATCCAAGGTTGGCAGCTCAGATCCTCTGTCCCCAGAACTAGAATCCTGAGTGACCTACCAGTTGGGATTCTTCGTTGCTGCAAATAGGAGATGAGGCAATTTGTAGTGGTTTCAAACAATAAATATGTGAAGGTACTTCAAAAAGTTCATGAAAAGTTTCATATTGCCTTCTAATTCTAGTTTTCCAGAAACCTTTTGAAGTGCCCTCATGTCGCATAATAAGAGATCTGGAGGGAGAGGGGTCATTGGCTCAGAGTGTCATAGAGGACTCGGGCACTTCATAACTTTCCTTTCAACTGTCCTGAAAGGATTGGCTTTTAGTTCTCTGGCTTGTCATCTCATGGTCCCTAATATATAAACACCACATATAAACAAAAAAGCACACAAAAAGAGAAAGTGAGGGGGACAGAAAAGCCAGAGAGCTAACTCTCACTTCTCTCTCTCTCTCTGAAAGCAAACGCTTCCCAGGGCATCTTCAGGAGGCTTCCCCATGGGTGCCTGGCATTTGCAACTACTATCCTGGGAAGCAGATTCAGTAAAGAAGAGTGAGGGAGAGGAATGACCACTGAGTGAAAAGAAAAAATGTGTTCCATAATCAGAATGAAAAAAAAAAAACGTTTTTGGTGTTTGTTCATTCATTCTGTTGGCCACATCAGCATGAGCCCTGTAGC
>NW_007729130.1:208718-216137 GCF_000696425.1 Galeopterus variegatus
CAGTAAAGAAGAGTGAGGGAGAGGAATGACCACTGAGTGAAAAGAAAAAATGTGTTCCATAATCAGAATGAAAAAATAAAAAACGTTTTTGGTGTTTGTTCATTCATTCTGTTGGCCACATCAGCATGAGCCCTGTAGCTGATACTGCCATGGAAACCAGGCAGGAACAGAGCTGCCTGGCTCCTGTCTGTTCCAAGTTTTGCATCCAGAAAATTCTCATATTTTAAAAGGATTTTTGCTTGCATTAGTCAGTTTGCTCTTTACGACCAAAGACAGCCTCAACTGATTCCAAGAGTAGCAACTTGGAAGTCAGGTTATCTGGGTTGTGACATCAGCTCTGCTGTTCAATGTTTGTGTGACCTGGAATTAGTCATGTCGCCCTTTCTGAACCTCAGCTTTTTTATTGGTGGAATCAGATTGTGTATCTGCTTGAACCCTATTGTCACGATCAGTTCTATGATTTTGTGAGATCTATTATTATAGTCAATTACAGGCATTCTGTCTCTTGAATATCCATGGAATCATTGAATACATTTGCTTCTTTTTGCTACAGCAAAAAACAAACAGCTTACTAATATCATGATAAATAAATTAGAATGGAAATTAGATTAAAAAATCAGAGAGGCTTCTGAGGGCCAAATTGTATGATTTCAGTACCCTAGAAATAGATATGGTGACCATATAGAGCAGCATGGGATTTAGATATTGATATCTCATAAAGCATTTTTTTTTCAAATCTTTTGCTACCCCTTTTCAGTAAATCAGCAAATATCAATTAAATTCCTGCTATGTGTTAGGCATAGCACCAGGTAATGAGTATGTAATAAGATGTGGTGTGTATATCTTTGGATTAAGTTTGGCAACAGGTAATAGAGACCCAAAGAAACATCTAAAAGCAGGGAGAGTCATATGTCTGTCTCGTGGAAAAACCCAGAAGTGGGCATCCCAGGGTGGTATATGGATACCCAGCTCTTCCTGTGTTATTGCTTTACCACATGTGGGTCTCTATTTCCAAGGTCACCTCAAGGTTAGAATGGCTGCTCCAGCTTCATCTGTTGGGTCTGATGTTAGCCAGTGAGAAGGAAAAAGAGATAAAGAAGGAAAAGTAGGGAAGGTCTCTAGAAGCTGTCTCATGAACTCCTGCTCTCTGACCACAACATAGTCAGGCTGCTACATCGAACTGCAAGGGAGACTGGGAAATATGGTCTTTATTGTTTTTTGGTATGTGTCTAGCAAAAAATTAGGAATTCTGTTATTGGAAGAAGATGGATATTGATGAATGATTAGCCAGCTTTGCTATCCAGGCATATCTCGGAGATTTTGCGGGTTCTGTTCCAGTCCACCGCAATAAAGCAAATATCACGATAAAGTGAGTCACATGGATTTTTTTGGTTTCCCAGTGCATACGAAAGTTATGTTTATACTCTACTGTAGTCTACTAAGTGTGCAATAGCATTATTTCTCAAAAAAAAAAATAAACACGTTAATTAAAAAATACTTTATTGCTGAAAATGTTGGAAAAATGGCACTGTTAGACTTGTTCAGTGCAGGGTTGCCACAGATCTTCAATTTGCAAAAAATGCAATATCTATGAAGCACAACAATGTGAAATGCAATAACTCAAGGCATGCTTTTGTATGGTGACTCAATTTCCTCAAGATGTACCTCTAAGTATTTAGCTGAAAGGCAATATAAAAATAATAATGTGCATACACACATGTGCGTATTATAGTGGAAAGTGAGTGGTGGGGCAGGTTGAAAAAAAGCAGGAAAGGTTTCTAGGATGAGGTAATGTGTAAACTGAGACTTGAGATCCAAGTTAAATTCAAGCAAGAAACATTACAGTGTTACAGGCTGCTATTAAAAGTTCAATGCTAAGGAAAGAAAAATTCCAAGTTCTGGATGCTGGGAAATGATGTTGAAGTAGCAGAGGAGATAGTGTCAGGGGTCTCTTTGCATGTTGCCATGTGAGTCCTATAAAAAGAATATAGAATTTTATTTTGTGTAAACCAGTGGCCTACAAAACTAATTGTAATTCTATATACTAGCAGTGGGGCCCAGCCCGTGGCGCACTCGGGAGGGTGCGGCTCTGGGAGTGCGGCAGTGCTCCCGCCTCGGGTTCGGATCCTATGTAGGGATGACTGGTGCACTCACAGCGCTCACTGGCTGAGCGCAGTGCAGCCGGTCTCAAAAAGGACAAAAAAAAAAAAAAAAAAAAAAGATGTATATACTAGCAGTGGACATTTCAACCAGGAAAATAGCATTGAAAGTACAAAACACTTAAGAATAAATGAGCCAAATGCAGTGTAAGAAGTACATACTGAAAACTACAGAACATGGATGTGAGAAATTAGAGATCTAAATAAATGGAGAAGACGTTACATGTTTGTGGGTTGGAAGACTCATTATAGGTAGGATGGTAATTCTGCAGTTGGTCCGTAGATCCAAAACAATATCTAAGTCCCCCCTGGCGTCCCCCACCCAGCAATTGACAAGCTTATCCTAAAATATATATGGAAATGTAAAGGATCCAGGTACATCATGAGGAAACTGAGTCACCATATAAAGACATGCCTTTTTTTATTGCACTTTGCATTATTGTGCTTTGTAGATATTGCATTTTTTGCAAATTATTGAATGTTTGTGGTAACCTTGCATTGAGCAAGTCTAATGATGCCATTTTTCCAAAATTTTTTAGCAATAAAGTATTTTTTAAATTAACTTCTGTACATTTTTTTTTAAAAGAGCCCAAAATATCCAAGAAATTTGGTAAAAGAAGATGACAGAGGCCTTACACTACTCAGTTCAAAACTTATTATAAGCCTACGTTAATCGGGCAGTGTGGTGTGGGCTTAAGAGTAGACATACAGATCAATGGAGCAGAGTTAAGAGGTCCAGAAAAAAATCCTTACATTTTTGGTTAATTGATTTTTAGCAAAGATGTCAAGGCAATTCAAAGGTTTTTTTTTTTCTCCAACAAATAGTACTGGGAAAATTAGATATTTGCATGTAGAGTGGTGAATTTAGATTCTTACTTCACACCCTATGTAAATTAACTCCAAGTAGATCAGAGACCTAAATATAAGAGCTAAAATTATAAAACTTCTAAAGGAAAACATAGTAGAAAATTTTTGTGATTTTTGGCTCAGCTATTAATTCTTAGATATGACATCAAAAGCACAATTTGTAAAAGAAAAAAATAATGAATTAGACTTCATTGAAATTAAAAACCTTTGTGCTTCAAGAGATACCATTAAGACAAGCCACAGATGGAGACAAAATATTTGCAAATCATTTAACTGATAAAGACAAGTATTCAGGATACACAGAAATCTTACAACTCAATAAGGCAAACACTTTAAAAAATGGGAAAAGACCTGAGTAGACATTTCACCAAGGAAGATATATGAATAGCCATTAAGCACATGAAAAGATGTTCAATATCATTTGCTATTAGGGAATTGCAAATTAAAGCCACAGTGAGATACTGCTTCACACCCATTAGAATGCTGTCAGCAAAAAGACAGATCATGACAAGTGCTGGTGAGATGTGGAGAAACCTCATGCATTACCCAAACTAATTGAAAATATATGTCCACACAAATGTAACATGAATTATTCAAAGTAACTGAAGACCTGAGCAGTCCGAATGTCCATGAAATGATGAATGAAGAAACAAAATGCAGTATATGCATACAAGGGAATATTATTAAGGAACAAACTACCTATACAAATTACAAAATGAAGGAACCTCAGAAACATTACGCTAAGTGAAAGAAGCCAGACTTAATAGATTGCATATTGTATTATTACATTTATATGAAACGGCCAGAACAGGCAAATCTGTAGATACAGAAGCAGATATTTGTTTTCTGGAACCACTTCCAGAAAACATTGGAAGCAGACTTTAGTGCAAATGGGCACAAAGAATCTTTTAGGGGAATTATAAAAAACATTCTAAAACTGGATTGGGGTTATGATTGTCCAACTCTGTAAATTTACTAAAAATCATTGAATTGTACACTTAAAATGGGTGAATTTTATGCTGTGGAAATGTTACCTCAATAAAGCTCTCAACAGAACAAAACACAGTCTGAATTAGAGTGGTCTGTGATCTGAATTAGTGGTACCAGTCAGAAACCCTTTGAAAACTTCTGAATATACACATGTTCTGACTCCATCCTTGTGGCCCTGATTCTCTAGATTTGGAGTGGGCTTAGACATTTATTCTATGAAAATGCTCCCGGTGATTTTAACGTGCACCCTTATGTAATAGTGCAGTAGGGAGAAACTTGCAATTAAGCATGGGCCATGGTTACATTTATTTTTCAGATGTAGAACATTGGTGGTGTAGTGGAGGGTGGATTTGAAGATGACTTGTCTGCAGGCTTAGAGACCTGTTAGGAGCTTGTTGCATTTGTTAAGGGAAGAAATGATAAGGATCCAATTGTGCGGAGCTATAGTGATTGTTTCCTCATCTATAAAATGGAGTTAACGTACTCATTTTATTAGACGACCCTACAGTCCCTCCTTATCCATGGGGGATACATTCCGAGAACTCCAGTGGCTGCCTGAAATTGTGGATAGTACCGAACCCCATATATACTGTTTTTTTTTTCCTATACGTACGTAACTATGATGAAGTTCAATTTATAAATTAGGCACAGTTAGAGATTAACAGCAGTAACTAATAAAATAAAATAAAATCTCTAATAGAATAAAACAATTGTAACAATATACTGTAATAAAAGTTATGTGAATGTGGTGTCTCTCTTTCCCTTTCTTTCTCTCACTCTCATAATATCTTAATGTTTTCAGAGCATGGTTGACTATGGGCAACTGACAGCATGGAAAGTGAGACCGCGGATAAGGAAGGTCTACTGTACTTCATAAGGTTGTTGGGAGGGTTAAATAAGTTTGTATAATTTTGGGGGGGTCAAATGACTTCGTATATGTAAGGTGCTTAGAACACCTCCTGGCACATGGTATTCCGTAAGTATTTGCAGTTATTATTACTCTTAGCAGCAGTTTGGGAGATGCCTAGGGATCAGAAATGTAGATCTGGATGATCAAATGAAAGTGGTAATATTGTCTATCTAAGAGAGGAGAGATAATCAACAGGGCAAGGAATCAAGAGGACCCAGAAGAGGACAGGACTGAGGCTGGGACTGGGCACCTTTCCCCTGGTGTTCCATCCAGATGGAGTCTTAGGTGTGCTTGCAGGTGGTGAGGAGGTAGGACTCTCAGGATGGAAACAGGCACTTTGTCTGTTCCCCTATTTGGTCTGGTCCCCTCACTGTGCTCCAGGAAGAAGAAAGCAAGTTTGTCTACCGAGAGGGACATAGCAATGGACGTGGGAAAGCCAGTGCTCTATAGATTCTTGCTTCCTCATCTTTTCAAGTTTTTTTTCAATTTTATTTATATTTATTTTTGTGTGGGGTACAGTGTGTTGTTTCAGTACATGCATATACTGCACAATGATTCACTTAGCATCGTTTTGTACCCATCAACTCACTCCGTATCTTTCTCCCATCCCAACCCCTCCCAGCCCCTGGTAACCATTATTCTATTCTCTCTCTCACCCTCTTTTTTTTCTTAAACACACAAAGATTAACATACTTATTGCCAAAAGAACTCTTCAAAATGAATTAGAAAAATCAGAGCTGAAATTTGGTGAAAGATCTGAGCAGATAAGTCACACACTCAAAGAAATACACGTGGTTAATAAGTATTCTAGGATCTGGTTGTGGGTGGGGGCAGGGCTGTCCTGGCCCCTGTCCCCAAGGATCCCATGGGCATCAGACTGGCTTTTTAATTCTACTCATGAGTCAAGGCGTTTCTCTCCTTAACTAGATTAGAAATCAGTCCTCTCCTTCTATACTTGTCTTTTTTCTTAGGGCATAACTTTCTTAAGTTGCCTTTGATAAAACTAGACCTGAATTAGCTTCTAGTTTATAATTTTTTTTTTTTTTTTTGTCTTTTGTCTTTTTCTGTGTCCGGCAACGGATCGCAACCCTCAGTGTTGCCCCCGTACCGGACTGGGACCGGCAACGGGATTGCAACCCTCGGTGTTGCTCCTGCGCCTCGCTCAGCCAGTGAGCGGGAACCGGTCTGTATGTGGGATCCGAACCCTCGGGCGGGAGCGCCGCCGCACTTCCCAAGCAGCGCACTTATCCAGTGCGCCACCGGGCCGGCCCCTATAATTTTTTTTTTGTATAAAATATACAATCTGTATGACTGGGCGGGAAGATGGCATAAATGCCCCTTGCAGCCAGCCAGGGAAGACTCTGCCAGTATTTTGCATGTTACAAAGTGAAAGAACATCTGTTTATTTATCCCTTTCAAGGACATAAAACATAACAGGCAATTTGATCAAAATTAATAGTATCCCCTTTAGTTCTAATGAAAAATTCATTTATTATGATAATATCTCTACAAACGTGAAGTGTTTTCTTCTTAATGATTTTCTGGAACTCCAGCGGTAGAATCACATTTTGCTCCAGAGCAACTTTGGGAGCTAGCTGAGGACAAGCACATAGCAGCCTGATTGGTGACTGTTTATAGCACAGAGCAAGAATGTAGCCCGAGTTGTTTGACATCTTAGGGAGACAATAAGATGTGATGTACTTTCATAAATAACAGAGTGATTAAAGAAAGAAGGATATGACAGAAATAATTTCTCCCAGAATATAAAGTAGCGAAAACGTGTTGGAACAGATGTTTGTATAACTACCTTATTTTAACTAGCATGATTGCAGAATAGTGAGTTTTGATTATGTATGATTCTGGTTGAGAGATTTCCATACAACCCAAGGATAACCAATTTTAAAGGAGTTAGAATAAAACAAATCATATTTGGCCCTATAGCTTTATGAAACGTAACTTAATTTTACCAGATTCAGAAAATTCTCGGGCATTCTACAGGCCTTTGGGGTCAATGTCGTCATCGCTGGCTCAGTGCAGAACTGTAAGCGTCGGGGCCGAGTCCGTGGCGCACTCGGGAGAGCGCGGCGCTGGGAGGGCAGCAGCGCTCCCGCCGCAGGTTCGGATCCTATATAGGGATGGCTGGTGTGCTCACTGGCTGAGCGCGGTATGGCTGGTCTCAAAAAGGACAAAAAAAAAAAAAAAAAAAGAACTGTAAGCGTCAATCATGGGGTCATAGTTTATGGGCCCTGTAGCATATTCAGCAATTTTTTCCAGAAACATTAGTTTGTGGGCCCTAGATTAGTTGTGTTTTCTGACTATAAGGACTTGCACGAAGTAGGATTTTCCAAAAATAAGGCAAAGACTTCAGATAAAAAGTCAGCCTAGTATTAGGGGAACAGTAGAGTGCAGTAAAAAAGAGCCGTGAATGTAAATTGACAGAGTTTATTGGTTTTGTGAACTGCTGAAGACTGAGCATCTTGCAGCCAGAATGTG
>NW_007729130.1:216392-219626 GCF_000696425.1 Galeopterus variegatus
TTAGTTGTGTTTTCTGACTATAAGGACTTGCACGAAGTAGGATTTTCCAAAAATAAGGCAAAGACTTCAGATAAAAAGTCAGCCTAGTATTAGGGGAACAGTAGAGTGCAGTAAAAAAGAGCCGTGAATGTAAATTGACAGAGTTTATTGGTTTTGTGAACTGCTGAAGACTGAGCATCTTGCAGCCAGAATGTGACTGCGAAGAGCAGCCCTTGACATTGAACTGTAGAGATGTCTGTTTCCTCACCAGTATGTTTTAACAATTAATCTCTAAGGTTTTGAGGTAGGAGGCCAAGCCCATTGCTATTTTGTATGTTCAGTGTCTTTATCTTCATAGATAAGTTTTATGAATGAGCTCAAAGTTTGAAGATTTGCACTGGCTAAATTATTTTAAAATGTTTCTGATGATTTCCCGGAAATGTCTCCTTCACTCTCCACGTTATGGTATGGCAGGGTTCCCAGACCAGTCAAGTTCAATTCTGATGATAAACTGATAAGATGCATATTTCCCAGAGGAGGGAAGAAGGAAGTGGATTACTACACCGTTAGAAAAAAAGCTCTTTAAATATTTTATTTCACCATCTCTGTGCAACCCCATCTCTGTCTCTTCAAATATTTAGAGCAGCTCAATTAGCTTTGGAAGGCAGTTTCCGAGAGCTTTCAGCCAGCTCGTGGTCACAGACAGATGGCATTGGATGACTGGGGTGCAGAGGCCGTCTACACTCTAAGTGAGGACGAGCAGACTTGAAATTGCACACATGAGGACTCTTGGCAAGAACAGACCTCACAGCTGCCAGGAATTCTCAGGTTAAAGGACAGCTTTAGAGATTTCACTAGCATGAGAAGTTTCCCATTGTCTGTTTCCTAAGTTCATTTTCTCAGAAATGTCCTGGCTGTAATGTCTTAGCCTATAGTTACCATATGTGCTGGCTCTTCGTTGGAGATCGAGGCTTGAACTAGAAGTCACTGGACCACGGTTCTGCTTTATCAATGAGTTGAGATGAGGCTTGTAGCAAAGTAACACCGTAGCTGAAAGCTAAGGACTAAATATTGCATTTCCCAGACCTGGTCTTTAAAAATCGTACAAGGTAGGTATGGTTTTTCCTTTTTTAAAAAAAACCTTTTTCTTTTTGTGTAATTTTAGACTTACAAAAAGTTGTAAAAATAGCACAGAATTCCCATTCACCCCTCACCCAGCTTCTGCTACTATAATGTGTGACGTAATCACAGTCGAATAATCAAAACTGGGAAATTAAATTAGTACAGTTTTATAAAATGACATACTCTATTCAAATTTCACTTTTTTTCCTGCTATTTTCCTTTCTCTGTGTTCTTCCTATCTANAATGTCCTGGCTGTAATGTCTTAGCCTATAGTTACCATATGTGCTGGCTCTTCGTTGGAGAGCGAGGCTTGAACTAGAAGTCACTGGACCACGGTTCTGCTTTATCAATGAGTTGAGATGAGGCTTGTAGCAAAGTAACACCATAGCTGAAAGCTAAGGACCAAATATTGCATTTCCCAGACCTGGTCTTTAAAACTCGTACAAGGTAGGTATGGTTTTTCCATTTTTAAAAAACTTTTTCTTTCTGTGTAATTTTAGACTTACAAAAAGTTGTAAAAATAGCACAGAATTCCCATTCACCCCTCACCCAGCTTCTGCTACTATAATGTGTGACGTAATCACAGTTGAATAATCAAAACTGGGAAATTAAATTAGTACAATTTTATAAAATGACAGACTCTATTCAAATTTCACTTTTTTTCCTGCTATTTTCCTTTCTCTGTGTTCTTCCTATCTAAAGATAAGGGCACCCAGGCGTTTAGTAAGCTTACCTGAGGCTATAATCAGCCCAGGTCTGATTCCAAAGCATGTGATTTTTAATTTTTTAATTTTTTAAAATTTTTACTACCTCATGTTTGGTTTAATTTTTTTTAAAAATTTTTATTGAATCAAAATTGATTATACATATTTTGGGGGTTCCACATTGAGATATGTTGATCAAATCAATATTACTAGCATATATACTGTTACAAATCATAATTATTCTTTATGCCCCTTGTCCAACCTCTCCCCATCCCCCATTCCCTCCTCCTCCCCCCTCTAATTACCCTAGATTTCTTCTCTCCCGCTGAAAGAGTAATGGTTACTCTGTTGATTTCTTGCCTAGATGATCTGTTCAATGCTGAGAGATGTGATCAGTTCCCCCAGTATTATCATAGAGCAGATGCTTCTGTCACTCTGAAATGGGCTTTGTGGAGAGANGGTCAGGTCCTCGACTCCATACCTCACTCAGGTCCCCAGGTGGGCTCCAAAGTGCTGGTGTAGTGTGCTTGGTTCTAGGAGGGGGGTCCGGTCCCTAGCTTCATACCTTGGATCCCCAGGTGGGCCCTAAGGTGCTGGCATGGTGTGCCTGGCTGTGGGAGGGGGTTCCGGTCCGCTTCTCCATGCCTTGGACCCACAGGCAGGCCCCAAGGCACTGGCACAGTGTGTCGGATTGTGGGAGAGGGGGTCTGGTCCCTTCACCATGCCTCAGGTCAAAGGGCGGGCCCTGAGGTGCTTGTGCCATATGCCTGGTTATGGGAGGGGGTCCGGTCCACTTCTCCATGCAGGTCCCCAGGCAGGCCCCAAGGCACTGGTGTGCATAGGCCGGAACTATTTGTCCTTTGCTTACTTCTTTAATAGGGGAACTTCCTGTGGGGACCAGTACTTGAGCTGTGTGGTTGAGCTAAATTGCTGCTTTACTGCTGTTTGTCTAGGGAAGGCTTTTTGTGCAGCTCAGGGTTTAATGGTTGACCTTATAGGTATTTCCGTCTCTGCAGAGACCTGATGCACCTGGGTTGTGTAGAAACTCTGGTCTGGGTCTGAGTTTTTTCATCAAACTGCACCCCATGCAATTCTGCATTCCTGACTAGTCTCCTCTGTATGGTCCTGCGCCAATTGGGGGCGGGGGGGGCGGATTGGCTGTCCTTGCTGTTTCCCAGTGTTCTCCCGGTGGTCCTATCTCCCCCACCGCCCGTGCTCCAAACACTTCCCATGGGACAGGCCCTGTGCTGGTCCATTGCGATGACTCACCGACCTCTGAGTGGCTCCCCCTTTTCAGCTGTTCTGGCTCCTCGCTCCTGCATGGTTCCTCAGGAACCCTGTTAGTGGTCTTGCTGTCCTTGGGGCCACCAAGGCCCTCTTCTTCCCTGCCGCCTCCAAGTAACTCCATCTGAAGGGCACAGCTGTGGC
>NW_007729130.1:220106-231862 GCF_000696425.1 Galeopterus variegatus
GCCTCCAAGTAACTCCATCTGAAGGGCACAGCTGTGGCTTCTGCTGGCTCCTGCTTCATGCACTCCAGCATTAAAGTGGCCGCAGCTGTGGCCCAAAACGCTCAGAGCAGTTTTTTCTTTCTCTCATCCTGGCTTCTCCCACCTTCATGAACTCCATAAGTCTCTCCTCTTCCCCTGAGCTCCAGCTGCCCCAGCTTGGCTGATGTTTACATTTTTATAGTTATAAATTGGTTGGTTTGTGGGAGAGAATGACGCTGAGGATCGTCTATTCCACCATCTTGACCGGAACTCCTGGTTTAATATTTTGAGAAGAGCTCTAGTTTCCAGGACTGTTCAGGAAATCTAAATTCTTTTCTTGGATCTGCCTTTATTAACTGTGTATCTGGATTCAAGTCATTTTTCTCTGGGTCTTGGTGTCCTCAAATGTTCTTTTATGATCACTTCATTGCTATGATTGTGTGGTTCTATTTGAGTCTATGATATAATTGGCTTTATCTCTCTGTCTTTTGGGTTTTTCATTTATTCATTGGGCTCAATGCCCATAATAGCCTTAATAGAAAACTAATATAATACTTGTTCTAGTAATTTTTTTTTCTGTGTAACAAACCCCTCTCAATCTAGTGGATTTTATTTATACTTATGTGATTTTATTACGCTCACGCTTTCTGTGAGTCAGGAATTTAGACAGGGATAGTGGGTTGGTTTATTTCTGTTCCATGATTTTTGGTGGCTCAGGTGGAAAGTCTCAAATGGCTGGGAGGGGATCACTTCTAAGAAGGTTTCTCCATGCACATTTTTTGGCATCTTGGCAGGGGTGGATGGAAGGCTGGGCTCACCTGGGACTGTTACCTAGAGCATCGACACATGGCCTTTCCGGTATGGCAGTGTCAGGGTAGTTGGTCTGCTTTCACGATAGACGACTTCCCAAGAGCAAGGGTCCCAAGACAACCGAGCAGAAGCTCTGTGGCCTTTCCGACGTAGCCTGAGAAGTCACTCAGCACCACTGCCACTGCGTTCTGCTGGCTACTAGCAACTCATAAGGTAGCCCAGATTCAAGGGGAGGCAAATTAGACTTCACTTCTTGATGGGGTGAATAGCAGGGGACGTTGTAGAAAAGCACTGGGGATAGGAGATTTTGCAGGGGAACATCTTTGGAAAACACAATCTGCCACAACATTAAAAGAAATAATGAGCATTAAGAGTCTGAAGCCAAATAGAGTATTCCCTCAGGGAATCTGGTTAATCAAATCACTGTTGCTTGTTAAGGCTGTTCGATTGCCAGTAGCTTTCATTTCACATGTTTTATTGACCCTGGAATCTGTCCTTTTGCATATTAAGGCAAATAAAACTCTGTCCTGGGCTTTCAGGCCCCATATCAGTTTCCTGCTACCTCCCAGACCTTACCTTCTTCCTCTGATTTTTGTCATAAGTTTTATTTTTCCCGCAGGTGGATTTCCTCTCATTCTCATGTGCAACACCCTCAGTCTTTGTCACCTCCTGGCTGGGCAACCTGAGAGATCTCTTCAGTCTCTAAGAGCCCCTCATCCTGGATGTGAGAAGTCTGGAGTAGACGTATCCTGCGGTGCCCCGCAGCTCATATTCTCTTATTGCACATGTACACGTGGGCATCTCCCTATCCATGGGATTGTTTTGCTATGGTTGGCCTCTCCTGGGGAAAACTTTTCCCCAGATGACATAAGTGAATTTGAACGTACTTGGAATTCCTCTCCAGAGCCAACCGACCTTCATTTATATTGTCAGTTATTGTTTTGCTATGGTTGGCCTCTCCTGGGGAAAACTTTTCCCCAGATGACATAAGTGAATTTGAACGTACTTGGAATTCCTCTCCAGAGCCAACCGACCTTCATTTATATTGTCAGTTCATAATTATCGCCACACTCAGATCCCGCGTTCACCTTCTGAAAGCAAAAACATGTTCTTGTGCATTTGAACTGTCACATAAGTAACATGAAAAGATCAGGACAAGTTTTGATTATTTGACAAATAAAAGCTATTTTCAATTACAGTGTGGCTTTCTAAAATTTTTCAAAGCTCAGAATTTAAAAACAGCAAAAATAAAGACACATCCATGCAGAATAGATTGCTAATGTTTTGAAAATAATTATTTCCTATTCCTAAGGGTGATAAAGCCTTCCTTTAGTCAATTTCTGCTTATGTCAGCATTTAGCTCAAATGTCACCTCATGGAATTAACTAGGTCAGATTTCCTTATTATGTAAATTCCTATTACAGTATTCTTCCCATAACACTTATCGTAATTTTAATAGGATAAGTTCTTTGTAGATTGTCTTTTACCTCTGCTATTATATAAGCTTCAGTCCTTGAGACTGAGATGGAGATAATCCAATCGTCCTAACCCTGCGACCCTTGCAGACTTGCCTTTTCTCAAGCATGATCGGAGCAAATACTCATCGACAAGGACATTAGGCCTCTTCCAGCCTCTGCTCGGGGTTACATCCTGTGACAGTGGGAAGCTTACTGTTTTGTGCATTTTGGAGGAGCATTTAATATTCCTGCCAAACATTTTCTTTGTGTTTTTTCCACCTAGAAAATAAGATGGACTTTTCTCTCTCTTCCTCTCTCTGAGGGAACATCTTTATTTGGCTAACGCTGTTCTCTTGTTTTACAAATGAGCATGTCAGGGAATTTTAAAGGACTCGGGGCGCTGCCATGTCTGTCACTCTCGGTTTGCTATCTAGCCACGGCATTGCCCTTATGAATGAAGTAGTGTCCTCTTGATCGTGTGTGAACTTCCTCGTGGCTTTCAGCCCAAGTTTCAAGGGGTGTTGCAAATGTCAGGTCCCTTGAGGAGGTCGTGAATGTTTAGTGCCAATGTTTCAACTTTCTCTTATGCTTACCACTGCTAAATGGCACTCTATTCAGTGGCAGCTAAACAGAGCCAACTTAACAGAGAAACTGCAATTTGAATGTTGGCACACGGCTTCTGTTTATATCTAGCTCAGGCTGGACTGTTACGACAGTTCATCACTCTACCTAACAAGTCAAAAATAACCGAGCTCCAGAAAGTATTCATACTTTCCCCCTCTCTGTCAACATGAACTTTAAGATACTAAGTCATACGCTCAAAGAGAAGCTTGGTGGAAATACCATAGTCACTCAAAGGCCTGTAGTATCTCTCTAAAAGGCGCATCAAACATTTCACATCTGAAGCCTGCACATTCATTCATTCATTCATTCATTTGTTCATTCATTCATTCATCCAGGCCATATTTGTGGAGCAGATGCTCTGTGCCAGGTGCTGAGCTTGCAGCAATGAATGAGAGACCCCTCCCTACCCTCTGTGTCTTGCCCTTTGTAGTTGAGAAGAAGTTGAGCATAGAACTTGAAGATTTGTTTAAAGTTCTTATGATATCAGCAATGAAATCTGGTATATTATACTTTAAGATGGGTGGTATACTTGCCACGTGTTTTTTTGGAACATTGCATGAATTATTTAGGTAATTTACGCTCAGTTCTTTTACTTTTCCCTGAATTATAGAGGCCTACCTAAAATTTATTTTTCCTGAAATGCACATTTTCCTCAGTTGTCCACTACGCTTTGAATGCAGGACCACTAACAACTTGTTTGGGTTTAGGTCATTTCCAAATGCAACTTTCATCAAACACCTGCTGGGTTGCAATCACTGTGCTATGCCGTGTGGGTGATCCAGAACTGTGGTGGGTCTGTTTGGAAAAGATTGCAATGGAAAAGATGAGGCAAGGCAGATTCAGGAAACTAGATGGAATGATTGATTGTGGTATTGGCTAAAGAGGAGAGATATGGGCCTTTATTCTATCTCAGGAAATAGTCCACTTATTGTAGGTATTCTGTAGTATTTACATTAAAATAAAGTGAATATTTCAGAATTAGCCTCCTATTAAGTCTTCAGCAAACCACAATTGACCAAATTATTGCTGTGAATTTTCTCTGACTTCACTCATGGGAAGAAAGAGACCGCTTATCCTGCTAAATGGCTTTGGAAACCATATGCTATATCTGTTTATGATGTGTGCTTTGTTTACAAGTCTTTAGATAAGGGATTTCACAAAATATCTCCTTTTGGGAACCCAAGATATGCAAGGATAGGGTCTTAGGATTGGAATGGGCCTTAATGACCATCTATCTTATTCCCATCTTGGCAAAACCACACTTTCACTGTGTACTTGAACATTTCAGTGGATGTGACACTTAGCAATGTGATAATAGAAACAAAACATATTTTCTCATTAAATTCTCTTGGCGTGTTCTTTTTAGAACAGCTCTAATTACTGGAAGGCCTTCTTTATGTCAACCAGAACTTTCTTTTTGCAACTTTTAACTTATGATCCTGATTTAACCCTCTGCATATAAGCAGAACAGGCAAATTCCTCTCGTATGACAACCTGTACAATATTTAAAGGCACTAACATTCTCCTTCTCTGCTAATTCTTTTTCTCGACTCAGCAGCTTAACGTTGCCTTGTTTTGGTCTAACCCTTCCATTTTCTTTGTACCTATCTCTTAAATGACCTGCTTTCCGGAATCTACAACAACCTAGTCCCTCCTCTCTGAACACAATCTTGCCACTTTTTTCTTCAAATTGGGGCTGTGGGAACTGAATGCAGTATTTCAGGTATCTGACCAGTGTCCTGCCCGGTGAGATTCTTACTTATCTTGACCAGGACATTTTCTTTAGGTTAATGGGAGGTGTTATAGCTTAGGGTTCAGAGTTTAGACTCTATGCCTTAGCTGTGTGACCTTCAGCAAATTATCTTAACCTGTCAGTTTGAGCTTCAGTTCTCACATCTAAGTCATAGAAATCATAATATTTACAAACCCGTTGTGAGGATTAAGTGAGATAGTGAGATTATGTGTGTAATCTTGGTACTATGATCAGCAACAAGAATAATATATAGTTCAGGAGCTCTGATTTGGGGCAGGTGCATCACAGTGTTCATTTATATTAAGCTTTTCACACACAGAACCCTTTTGTTTTCTCTCATACATTAACTTTTAAGTTGGGTCTCTGTTATCCTATAGACCAGTGGTTCTTCAGCTTATATTAGAATCACCTGGAGAACATCTAGAAATTCCAATGCCCAGGCTGCACCTCAGAAACCAATTAAATCATAATTTCTAGGGGCAAAGGCCAAGCATCAGTATTTTTTGAAGTTTTAAGGTTATTTTCATGTGTAGCTAAGTTTGAAAACCATTGCTGTAGAGTATCATAGATTAAATACCACCTAAATCGACATCTGCTACATTAGTTAAAGTAATGCTAGCAGCTATAACAAATAAACCCAGAAATCTCAGTAGCGTAACACAACGAATGTTTATTTCCCACTCAGTAACCATCACAGTCCTGCATGAGTCGTTGTCATGAATGAGACCTGGATGGGGCACTTATTACCTCTGCCCGTGGTCCGATGACTAGAGCTCAGTCACATCACTATGCCCAGGGACAAGAGAAGCTGGGAAATATAGTTCAGGTGTGTGCTCGGGAAGAAAGCAGATGGGTTGGTGAGTGTCTAGCCAGGCCATGCCACATCTGCCTGTTTAAGAAATAGAGAAATAAATATTAGCTCTTATTAACTGATCGAGGCTGTGTACTCGTTTCTTCTTTGTAAACTGAAATGCAGAACCTTATCTTTGTCTCTGCCATGTTGTAGCTTTGATTTATTTCTCTATTTTATTACAATAGAACCTCAATTCTTTGTATGTTTGCAAAGAGTATTAAGAATATTAACAAAGTCACACTGCAATTACGGGTAGAGTCCGCCTGCCCAAGGTTACAGCACTTCTTCTGATAACCTGGTAGGGTTCATAAAACACCGTAACCATCTCACATAATTAGAACATTGGATCTCTTTTTTCAATACTTCCTTTTCTACTTTAAAAAAAAAAAGGAGGGAAGAGAACGAAAGGATAAATAACAATTTTATTCTCAGGGATAGACTCTATTTTCAAAGGTTTTTAAGCCTGGCTGCACATTAGAGTCACCTGGGGAGTTTTAAGAACATTCTCTGCCTGGACCCCACCCCCAGACATTTTGATTTAATGCATCTGCAGTAGAGCTCAGGCACTGGTATTTAAAAAAAAAATCTTTAGGTGAATGTGACGGGGATAAGAATTACTTCTTTAGGCCAAGAGGTTTTTTTGTTTGTTTGTTTTTCATTCCTTTTATGAGGAGGGTTAAAATCTAGAGTTGTGAATTTGGATCTTTATTTAAATACAAAATGCATTTTCCCCGTGGTCTTTTCAAGTAAGTGACATAAGAAACTAAAGCTGACCCCATAGCAGTCAGGTGAAAAAAATGGGAAACAGAAGCTTTGAAGTAGAAATTTACATCTTTTCTACAAATCAGGTTAGGGATTAGCAAGTATTCTTGTTGTGGAATTTAAAGGCTTCCTTTTAAAGTAGTAACATGTACAACAGATAAAAACAGTAGGGATTGGGCCGGCCTGGTGGTGCACTGGAGAGTCCGCCGCTTGGGAGCGCGGCAGCACTCCCGCGAGGGTTCGGATCCCACGTGGAGACCGGTTCCCGCTCACTGGCTGAGCGTGGTGCGGGCACAACACCGAGGGTTGCGATCCCGTGGCCGGTCCCCGGTACAGGCGCGACACTGAGGGTTGCGATACCATTACCGGTCAGTAAAAAAGACAAAAAGGAAAAAAAGAAAAAAAAACAGTAGGGATTGTCATGTGAATAACAATTTAGGATCAAAGAGATTTCTATGAGGAAGCCCAAAGCAGGACATCTTCTTCCTAGATTGCCATGATCGTCCCAACTGGTGGCTTTCAGATTCAGCTAAACCAAGAATGAAAAACTGAGGAAGTTTTTGATTTAATTTTTATGTTTATTAAGCTTTTACAATAAGGGTATAATACAATCCTGCAATCCCACTGCTGGGTATGTACCCAAAGGAATGGAAATCATCACGTCCAAGGGGACACCTGCACTCCCACGTTTATTGCAGCTCTATTTACAATACCCAAGATATGGAACCAACCTAAATGTCCATCAGTGGACAACTGGATAAGGAAAATGTGGTTTATATACGCAATGGAATACTACTCTGCCATGAAAAGCATGAAACACTGCCATTCACAGCAATATGGATAAACTTGGGGAAGGTTATGTTTAGTGGGATAAACCAGGCACAGAAAGAGAAATAATACCCTCACTCATAAGTGGAAGCTAAAAAATTAACAATTAAAAAGAAAAGGAAAGATGCAACAATCACAGTAATACATTGAACTTTCAAAAAGAAGGAACAGAACTGAGGTCACCAGAGGTGGGGGAAGGGTGGTGGTAAGGGAGGAATTGATAAAGGGCCATGAAAAACGATTACATTGTATCGTGTTGAGGGTACTGATTGTCCTGATTTGAGCATCACATATTGCACACAGGTATTGATTTTCAGCTCTGTACCCCACAGATGTGTACAATCAACTATGTTACAATAAAATATTTTTAAATGGGCTAAAAATATATATAAAAAATGTTTAATGAGCTAATAAAGTAGAATTTTTTAATAAAGTCTTTTTCTTCCAAAAAAAATAGCATGATGTAAATAAAAATCTGTATGCAGTGGGCAAAGTGTTAACAAAACAGTGTTTCACCTTCTGCGTGAAAATTCTGCCTTCACTTATCTTCCTGGCTCATTTCTCTGCACACGTAGAAAAATGGTCTGGGTCAAGTTTATTACTAGGCAACATTGTAAAATTGACCTGTGATTGGTACTGATGGGTACTGCTCTGCATTGGGAGACCTATGGATACCTCATAGGAAGGCATGACTCTGGGCTTCCCACACTGTGACTCGGGTAACTAACATGTCCCTTGTGGGGTCCCTGGAAGCTGTGTCTATGGAGTTATCACAAGAGGCATGTGGCCTCTAAGCCTGGATGTGAGTCCAGTAACTGCTGTCACCTGAGTGAACTACTTACTGCACGGTCTCCCCCAGGGTAAGGAGCACCTGATGCTTTCCTGCAGGCAAGCCACACCTCCTGTCCTGTAGCTTCTTAGCCAGTGGCTCTTAAAGTACGGTTCCCTAGTCCAGGACCAGCAGCAGCAATATCCCCAGGAAACTTGTTAAAAATTCAAATTCTAGGGTCCTAACTTAAGCCTACAGAATCAGAAACCCAGGTGGAGAGGGAGGGACACGGAGCAGCTGTCTGTGTCTGACTAATCCCTCCAGGTGATTCTTTTTATTTTTACTGATTATACCTGGGGACACAGTAAATAACTGCAATTTGTGGGGTGGGCATGTTGATAGTATATATCTGATCATCACATTTTGGGCACGGGTGCTGACAGTCAGCTCTGTGCCCCTCCAAGTGATTCTGATGTGAGGTCAGGTTTGCAAACCATTGCTCCAAGTGACCCTGAAGTCAAGGGAGGCTTATAGTAGTCTCATGAGTCTGAGTGTTTAGTTGAACCTAGGAAAATGATCTTCTCTGGTGGGCATTGTGTGTTAGCTGTGCTCTAAGGGATGCTAGCCGAATGCAGTCATCTTTCCAGTGGGTTAGATATTGTTTTAGCCTTTCCTGGGGCCTCAGTTTGGCATGTATTTTATGCATCCAAATATGAGATATGAGATAAGATTCCTATTTTGGTGAAACTTGCTGAGAATAAATTTGACAGGCTAAATTCCATTTCCTTTAAAGCAAAGGTTCTCATCTGGACAAGGGGTGGGGAGACGGGGTGACAAAAGATATGTGAGGCTTTTTTGCAAGAAACACATTTGTGTCCTTCCTTCTTGGAGTCTAGCAGAATTTGAGGGTACGAGCGTCAGGCAATAATAAACACACACACACGTACACGCACATGCACACAGACACGCAAATATATAATTTCAGTAAATATTTGGTTCTCATGTGAATCCTTCTTTTCATTAATGCCTCAAAAATCTAGAAAGGAATACATCAGCTAAATAGTTACTTTTGCTCTTTTGAGTTTTGGAACTTGCAAAATTAACAGAAAACCACCTGCAAGCTTATCCTGCAGTAGAGAATTCTTTATGACCGTTTTCAGTGTTACTCTTCTGTGCCAAGTTGAAATCATCTTGAATGGCCTGGTCTGACATGGCTCTGGTTTGAGGGAAATGTAAATTAGCTCAGGCTTAACCCATACATAGTTAAATGAATAATTGGTGCCAATTGTGTGATCCAGCTCTTTCGGTTTAATTGGAACCTTGACTGTTGCCAGTGAGACACTTGAAAACGTGAAAGAAAAGTTTAAAAAGTGTATTTGAGAGACTTTTGTTGGCACCTTGAACTTTCAGTCTCCATGGAGTCTCTTGCTGATCCTGTTATGGATTCTTTGAACTCATTTGGGTTTTAATCGAGGGGAAGTTTTGCCAGTGGAGTAAGTGGCAAGACAGGGTCACAATGCAGATCTGCCATTGGACTCTTACTTCCCGTATAACTCAAGACTTAATAGTTTTAAGTGACCCCAACTGTATTAGTTCACTGGGATTGCCACAACAAAATACCACAGATCGGGTGGTTTAAACAACAGACATTTATTTTCTCACCATTCCGGAACTAGAAGTCCATGATCAAGTGCCAGAAAATTCAGTGGCTGGTGAGGATTCCTAGTGGAAGTCTGCCTGCTCACCCTGTCCTCGCATGTCCTTTCCTCAGTGGGTGTGCAGGGGTGTGGGGGGAGCTCTGGTGTCTGCTCCTACAAGGACACCAATCCTGTTGAATCAGGGGCCCACCCTTATGACCGCACTTAACCTTAATTACTACTTTGGAGGCCTCATCTCCAAATACAGACACACTAGGGGCTAGGATTTCAACATATAAATTTTTTTTTTTTTGTCTTTTGTCTTTTTCCATGTCCGGCTACGGATTGCAACCCTCAGTGTTGCCCCCGTACTGGACCGGGGACCGGCAACGGGATCGCAACCCTCGGCGCCGCTCCCGCGCCTCGCTCAGCCAGTGAGCGGGAACCCGTCTGTATGTGGGATCCGAACCCTCGGGCGGGAGCGCCGCCGCACTTCCCAAGCGGCGCACTTATCCAGTGCGCCACCGGGCCGGCCCTCAACATATAAATTTTGGGGGGACACAAACATTCATTCTCTAACACCAACTCAACTGAAAAATTCTTAAGGACAATTAAAAATAATTAAATGGTTTAAATAACTGAGAGTTCAGGGATATCTATCAGAGTTGCTGGATTTGGGTTTCATGAAGTTGTCAGGACTCTGTCCTGTATTTCTTAGTGCTGCTTTTCATTCAAGAGGTGCCAAGATGGGCACACCAGTTTCAAGTTTACATATTCTACCATCTACTTCAGTGAAAAGAAAACGTCACCGTACCAATGTTTTATTCATATTCACAGGATTGTGTCTCTTTCCATTTATTTGGGCCACAAGCTCATTTCTAAATCAATTGATGAGGAGGCCAATTGGTCAGACCTGAGTTATGTGACCAGAGCAAAGGTTGGGGGAACATTTCCAACAGTGTGAATAGAAAATAAAGAAGTTAACACAAAAAAAGATGTTATTGGTGTGTACACTTCCTTAGCAGAGTAGACCTTTGCACAGAGAGCTGCATCTCTCGATTTAGTGTTGATAGAATCCTGTTTTAGTTGGTACTAATATTTTTCTAAAAGTGAGCCAGAAATAAAATTAAAAAGAAACAAAAGAAATAAAAAAAATAAAAGTCAGCTGGATTTAGAGTGGCTTCATGAGCACTATTCGAAGGATTTATTATAGTTATCTAATCAGGTATATTTTAAATTCATAGGATTAATTTTTTTCTCTTTTTCTTTCTTTATTTAAAAAAAAGTTCCATGAGGTTTCCACTCCTCAAATGAGAGAGGGCATTACTTGCCAGATTTAATTAGCATAATTCTCCAATAATCTATTCAAAATTCCTGTGTCTATAATGAGTATGGACACTGAGGTTTTTCCTTTCAAGTGATCTTGGGTAGAAAAGAACTGCAGTTATTTTCTGAATTTTATTTTACTTATTTATTTATTTGTTTGTTTATTTTTCATTATACATATTTATGGAGTACAGAGTTGACTACCAATATTTGTGTATAGTAAGTGATGATCAGATCAATATTATTAGCATATTCATCATTACAAATTGTAATTATTCTTTGTTTTACTTATATTAGTTTATATTTTTTTCGCTCAGTTTCTAAATTTATAAATTACGTAGCAGTCTTTTGCTGCAAATAAATGAGCTGAAATTTGAGAGGTTTTTAACAATGCCACTTTTTGGAGTGTACTTTTTTCTGTTAGGAATTTAAAAGCACGTCTTTCTTATTCACATGAAAGATAAGAGGCTTAGGCTTTGGATATTTAGCAATTAATATTAGAAATATAATAATGAGTATGGCTCTACTGAGTGAATTGATGAACAAAAGCCATGGGTCAAGTATCCACGTGAAGGAGTTTACCGTCTAACCTGGAAGATAGTCCACACAACAGAAATGCAAAGCCATCTCAATTTTCTAGAAAGAAATAAAAGGCAGGAGAGGGTAAAATCTTGAACCCTGAAAGGAGTCTGTTACTTATTAGCTTTGTGAATTTGAAAAAGTTACCTAAAATATCTGGACGTTAGTTTTCTCATTTGTAAAGTAAAATAATAGAATCAACCTCAGAGGGCTGTTACAAGAACTAAAGAAGTTCATATATGTTAAACATTTATAAAAGAAACTGGGTACTGAGTAAACACTGGTTATTATTTGGAGAGAGAGGGGGCAACATAGCCTTTTTTATCTATTTATTTTAAAA
>NW_007729130.1:231935-233737 GCF_000696425.1 Galeopterus variegatus
CGTCTAACCTGGAAGATAGTCCACACAACAGAAATGCAAAGCCATCTCAATTTTCTAGAAAAAAATAAAAGGCAGGAGAGGGTAAAGTCTTGAACCTTGAAATGACTCTCTTACTTATTAGCTTTGTGAACTTGAAAAAGTTACCTAAAATATCTGGACTTTAGTTTTCTCATTTGTAAAGTAAAATAATAGAATCAACCTCCGAGGGCTGTTACAAGAACTAAAGAAGTTCATATATGTTAAACATTTATAAAAGAAACTGGGTACTGAGTAAATACTGGTTATTATTTGGAGAGAGAGGGGGCAACATAGCCTTTTTTATCTATTTATTTTAAAATAATTTTGTTCAACACGATATGCTTAACATGGCTAAAATTCAACTCTGGGGATACTCTGGTCTTGCTAATGGCAGAAGAGCTTGTGTAAAGACTAAGCCTTCTGCTGATGACAGTGATAAACTCTGGAAAAAAAAATGTTTTCAAGTCACTGGAAAGCAATCAAAAGCAGACAAGTGAAAGAGCATTCAGTCCTAAAAACTAAGGGAACAACACTGGGTAAGATTCATCTTTATATGGCTTTTTCCCCTAAGAGCACTTCCTAAATCACATCCCTTGTGTGGCTAGAACTGAGTCAGAGAGTTGAAGTCCTATTAGCCTGAGGAGTCAGGGAAGGAGTAAAGAACAGCCAGAGTAGCTGTACTGAAACGTGAGGAAACTGAGAAAATAAATACTAGGAAAGAGAGATACATAGAAGGAGGAGCTGTGAAATATGGATGCAAACGCTTCTCAAATCCTTGGTTGACAGGTGCTGTGGAAATATCCAAGAGATAAACAACAGTCAGAATGCTGACGAAGCTTAGCTGAGATTTCAGTTGCTTCCTGGTGCTAGGAGACAGAGTTTGAAGTTTGAGTCCCATCAAGTCAAAAGGCATTGATAAATACTGTTAGACTTTGTATTGAAAAACGTGTAAGGGCCACACTGTGGGAATAAATACAGTATATCAAGACGGAGAGATATGCCCTTAAACTATAGGTATAACCAAACTAGGCATAGCCTCATGAAACATGATATCAAATCTCAGCATAGTCAAGGTGATTCACCAATAATTTAATTGCCAGCTAGTATAAAACTCTTCAGAGGAAGATAACAGATTGTAAAATTTTACAATAAATCATCCATCATGCCACTATACAATGAAAAGTTATCTTGACCAGGGCAGGTCAAAAATTACTAGACATAGTTAAGAAAAGATAATTTAATAGAAATAGACCAAACTATAATCCTGATGTTGGAATGAGCAGGCAAGTACTTATTAAGTATCATAGATATGTAAACAGTCTATGAGAAAAAAAAATAGACACAATGGATAAAGAATAGGGGAATTTCAGGAAAAGGAAGGAAAATGTAAAAAAAAAGAAAACCCCAAACTAAGCAAATACAAATCCAAGAAATGAAAAATGTAATAGCTGAAATAAAACAAAAATTCACTGGATGAGATTAATAGCAGTCTAGACACAACAGAAGAAACAATGTATTTGGTGATAAATCAACAGAAATAATCTAAAATGAGGCCCAAAGAGAAAAAAGATTTAAAAAATGAACAAATTCTCAATGATCTCAGGGTCAGTTTCAAGTGATCTGATGTACTTTTAATTGCAGTCCTTGACAGAGAGAATAGAGAAAATGAAGAAAAAAACAGGTAAAGAGACTTTTGCTGAAAATTTTCCAAATTTGGCGTAAAACAGAATGCACAGGTCCACGCATCACCGTCA
Organism: Galeopterus variegatus; assembly: GCF_000696425.1. Classification (NCBI taxonomy): domain Eukaryota; kingdom Metazoa; phylum Chordata; class Mammalia; order Dermoptera; family Cynocephalidae; genus Galeopterus; species Galeopterus variegatus. The sequence goes on from NW_007729130.1 coordinate 233,708, forward strand.
GTAAATATAAAGAAAAGCGCACCTCGGTAT
>NW_007729130.1:234210-236997 GCF_000696425.1 Galeopterus variegatus
CTGATGTACTTTTAATTGCAGTCCTTGACAGAGAGAATAGAGAAAATGAAGAAAAAAACAGGTAAAGAGACTTTTGCTGAAAATTTTCCAAATTTGGCGTAAAACAGAATGCACAGGTCCACGCATCACCGTCAGTAAATATAAAGAAAAGCGCACCTCGGTATGTCTGCTGAAGTCCAAAGGTCAGCCAGAGAAAAAAGAAACGTCATATGTTGGATAAAAAATTACAGTAATTGTTCATGATAGCTGACATGTCATTGGACGATGGAAGCCAGACAGCAATGAAATGGTATCTTTCTAGTGCTGAGAAAAGCACCGTCCATCTAGAAGTCTGCAGTAAAGAAAATAATACATTTTAACAATGAAGGCATGAAAACATTTTCGGATAAATAAAAACAGAGAATCTGTTGCTGGCAGGTCTATAGTACTAGAAACGCCAAAGTGAAATTCTTCAGGCTGATGGGAAATTATACCAGATGGAAACAGATCTACTGGAAAGAAAGACAAGTAGAGGACATTATTAATGTGTAGAGGACATTATTAATGTGTAGGGGACATTATTAATGTGTAGAGGACATTAATAATGTGTAGAGGACATTATTAATATGTAGATAAGTATAAAGACTATTTTTCTTTCTTTTTAAATTATTTCACATCAACTGAATGTTCATACCTAAATTAATGACAACAGATTGTGAAGTTAATAACCTAGATATAAGTAAATTCTGATTTCATTTATTTTTTTGGTGGCTGGCCCGCATGGGGATCTGAACCTGTGACCTTGGTGTTATAGGGCTGCGCTCTAACCAGCTGAGCTAACCAGCCATCCTGATATAAGTAAATTTTAATCAATAACAAAAGGATCAGGAAGTCTGTAAATGGACTTATACTGTTAGCAGGTTCTTACATTATATATCGAGTGGTAGGATATTAATTCAAACTGAGATAAGTTACTGAGACATATCATAGTCACTATGGCAACAACTAAAGGAGTAGTACAAAAAGGATTACCTGAAAGTTCCATAGAGAGGTTGTGTGCCTGTCAGCAGGGAGGTGGAAGGTTGACTGATTTCTACATAGATGTTAATGTAATTTTCCTGTTTCCAGGCCTATGGCTAGCTGTCACCTCCCGTTGTATCTGGTTTATTTTTACATGAGTTCTGACAGCCTGAATCAGCCAATTTGGAAAGTGTTTTGCGTTCAGAATTCGTTCTGATTTGTATGCGATGAACACAAAGTCATGATTGGAGCAGAAGGCATCCCACATGCTTCTCTCCTGCAAGTGAGATTTACAGTCAGGCACGAAACTGCGGCATCCGATACCCAAGGACATGCTTGTAAAGGAGACATTATCTCTCAGTGAGGGCTCACCTTTGGAAACATTTTAATAGACAGACGACACAACACCCCAGATGTGTTCTGAGTCTGCAGCATCGGGCGCAGACCCCGTAGCATTTGTTCGAAGGTTATTTTCAGATACATTTCACCAGCAGCCTGGCAATAATTGAGCATACATAGAGGAAAAAACCCAAAAAACAAAACTGACAACAACACTCAGATTGATATTAACATATCAGCCCATTTTTCTCAGTGACGGATTTCAGGGGCTTTGGGAACAGGTGAAAGAGTTACCGTAAAGATGAAGAGGTGGAAGGAGGGGTGGATTCTGAAAGAGACATCTGGGATCTGGGACACAAGGCAGTCCTGTGACAACTCTCAGTGACGGATTTCAGGGGCTTTGGGAACAGGTGAAAGAGTTACCGTAAAGATGAAGAGGTGGGAGGAGGGGTGGATTCTGAAAGAGACATCTGGGATCTGGGACACAAGGCAGTCCTGTGACAACATCTGCATATGTTCCCAGCCAGGTGATTCATTAGATGCAATGTAGAGAACACACTACTGGTGAGCTGGAGACTTTGGGCAAATTGCTGAAACTCTGGGAGCCTCGATTTCTTCAATTGAAATGAGGGGGTGGGTCTGAACGATACCTGAGGTCCCTGGTGCTGGCAGATGCCAAATCCCACTTTACTGCACAGATAATCGGGAGTTTCCTCCTCTAAGCCCATCTTTTCCTCAAACTCCCCCGACCCCGGTAGCTTCAGACTCAGCTTGTATTCACATCGGCAGGACTGGCTACATGATTTGTGATGTCTGGTGCAAAATAAAAATGCAGGTTCCCTTGTTCAAATACTAATGAGAGTTTCAAGACGGAGACAATGGAGCAAACCACCTAGGTCACACACCCTGGAAGCCAGCCCTGCTCCCTGGGCTTTGGATATGAACACTTGAGCAGTGATCCAGATTATTCTAAATGACAAATAGGCAATATTGCATGTTTGATGTTGGAATATTTATAAATCATAATTGTGTATACCTGCCTCCTCATGGTACAAATTCGATATCTGACACGTTGGAGAAATGATGATAATGGTTAATCATAATTTTTATTGACTGAAATAGTTAATGTAATTACTAACAGTGGTACTGATTTTTTAATATTGTATTTGTGTAACTTGTCACCATATACAGAATGCCTTTCACCTAATACAATTATATTGGATTCTTAGAATCTTGTGAAAAATACAATTATTTTTTCCAGATTAAGATACTGAGACACTGAGGCAGACCATGATTCAAATCTGTTTTTTTTTTATTCTTGGTCCAGTTTTCTTTCTATGATACCCTGGTACCCCATTATATCACCTCCCTGAACTAAATAAAGCTTGATGGAACATACATAGACACTTTCATTTAGAAAGTTTAAATATCTCGGGCCGGCCCGGTGGC
>NW_007729130.1:237959-240392 GCF_000696425.1 Galeopterus variegatus
GGGTTGCGATCTGTTGCCGGACACGGAAAAAGACAAAAGACAAAAAAAAAAAAAAAGAAAGTTTAAATATCTCTAGGTGCAATTCCTAGTACGTTGATTCGACTATTTTGTACTAGTAGGAAAACTGATACAGTATTTAGGGAGCTCTGATCCCCACCCCGTCGTGTTTCTCACTGCTTGAGCCCTAGTGATGGGTCTTCGGTTATCAGGAAGGTCAGGGATTTCTGAACCTCACAATGAAGTTGCTGTTTCAGGAGTGAGATGGCATGGTTCCCAAGTAACACTGACACTGTTATCTGCCTGATGCTGTACTATGCCTGCCTTTTGTTTCATGGTGGGTGTATTAGTGCATTTCTGTTGCTTATAACAAAATACACACAACTGGGTATTTTATAAAGAAAACAAAATTTATTTGCTTACATTTTCAGAGGCTAGGAAGTCCAAAGTTTAGGGACACGTCTGGTGAGAGTCTTGGTGGTGGTGACAGTGACCCAGGGGTCTCACATCGCAAGATGGTGGAAGCAGAGAGAGACAGACTCTTCGTGCTCCCCTTTTAAAGCCCTCCAAACCATACACATGACCACCATTTTTAATCTATTGATTATGGCGTGATCCTGTAATCTAATCACCTCTTCAAAGCCCCACCTTTCAATTGCCATAGTAGGGTTTCCTACCCTCAACATTTACAGTGAGGATTAAGCTTCAGTGAGGTTGGGAGGGCATCCAGTCTATAGCAGTGGGATTTGAGTGGGCAGAGGAGGAGGACAGCCTGGTGAATAAATGCATGGGGTTTGGAGTTCAGATTCCAGCTCTTTCACTCTCTGTGTGATCTTGGGCAAGTTACTTAATCTCTCTGTGCCTCTAAAATATGGGGAAATATTTGTACCTATATAAAGGATTATTGTATTTACCAAAAGAAATATAAACCATGTAGTTTGTTTCCTAAAAGTTATATAATTTGTATTCTTTTTACAGGGAGATAAAAAAAAAGAGTTGATAGAAAAATGTCCTAAGAGTGATTTTATTAGCAGTTTCATGACCCACCGCAGGAATGGAGGATGAACTAGGGGGAACAGTATTTAGAGTATGGATATAGTGAGATGGCATAAATAGAAAGAAAAGGACAAAAACTAAATTTAGGGGGAAAATAATAAACTAACAACAAGCAATAAGCCAACAAAAACAAAAAGTCAAATCAAAACAAAATAAATTTCAGAAAAGTAACATTAGCTAAATTAGATTATGTAAGGAAATAAAAAATTCAATCTTCAATTCAATTTACTTATTTATCCAGAACATGCATTATNAAACTAACAACAAGCAATAAGCCAACAAAAACAAAAAGTCAAATCAAAACAAAATAAATTTCAGAAAAGTAACATTAGCTAAATTAGATTATATAAGGAAATAAAAAATTCAATCTTCAATTCAATTTACTTATTTATCCAGAACATGCATTATACTATATGCAAGGCCATTTAAAATAAATGGAAAATTAGTTTAGAAATTGTTGAAAAGAAGATGAAGGTAATTTGTGGCCAAGTTCAAATTGAGATGGCTATAGTTTTGCTTGATGTCAAGCAAAACTCTTGAAATAGCTATTTGTATCATGTTCCAAAATAATAGGTGACGGTTGCTTTAAAATTGTTATTTCTAATCAGGGGGACATAAGCTGTAAGCTTATTAATAAGGTACGATTCCTGGTTTTGGGGTACTTTGGTATATAAAAGTCAGTAAATACTTATTGAATTTAATTGAAACACTTAGAGGTACAGGGACAGGCCTTCTCAGAGGACTTTTAGTTTGGTTACCATAGTTTATCTGTAGCCTTGAGTTTTCTCATGTTGATCTGTGACCAAAATAAAGTCTGCAGTCTTTTTTCTAGGCTCCTTGGAGGCCACCTGGCCCCTTGTCAGCCACTGTCTGCATATCCTCAGCAAGGTGTGACTCCCCCTCGTGAAGTAATCCCACTAGGAAGCTTTACCCTGAGCCTGTGTTTATTCTCTCCCACATCTAATCCACGTTCTTTGTAATCTGGAAACTCAGAGTACATATTCTATGGAATGTGCTTGCTCTCGTGCCCACGACCAAGCTCTGAGGTCCGAAGTTTCATCCCACTTTAAGTGGAATCCCCAAGGGTTTGAAGGCCCCACTCCAGCTCTTTCATTCATTGATCCTTTTTAACAATGGTTGCATTCAACCTATCTTAACCTCTCTCCCCAAGGCTCTGTTTTGCCCAGAACAGAACACAGTCATTTAAGTGAAGTCGGATGTGGACAAACTTAGAGAAGTGTTATTCATTCTCTTGTGCTGGACTCTATTCTGAAACAACCTCTAAAATCAAATTAATATTTGTTACAATCATATTATGGTATTGATTCATTTTAAGTTACTTTTCATCTTTGCACCTCAGTTTCTTTACCTGTATAGTGG
>NW_007729130.1:241071-242720 GCF_000696425.1 Galeopterus variegatus
AAGTTTCATCCCACTTTAAGTGGAATCCCCAAGGGTTTGAAGGCCCCACTCCAGCTCTTTCCATTCATTGATCCTTTTTAACAATGGTTGCATTCAACCTATCTTAACCTCTCTCCCCAAGGCTCTGTTTTGCCCAGAGCAGAACACAGTCATTTAAGTGAAGTCGGATGTGGACAAACTTAGAGAAGTGTTATTCATTCTCTTGTCCTGGACTCTATTCTGAAACAACCTCTAAAATCAAATTAATATTTGTTACAATCATATTATGTTATTGATTCATTTTAAGTTACTTTTCATCTTTGCACCTCAGTTTCTTTACCTGTATAGTGGGGATGCCAGTAAAGTACTTCAGGGGTTTTGTAGAGATTAAATGAGTTAATGATACATTTTAAGTGACTAGAAGACCTGCCTGGTCCATGACAATGAATGGTACCTGCTATTATAATTATTATTATTCCACTTATTAATGGTCCATTAAAACTCCTAAATCTGAATTGTATCGATGGTCAATTACATTCTCCCTATATATTCTGGTGTTTTGTTTTGTTTTTTAATTTTGAAGCTGAGTTTGGGGTTTAGAAAACATCATCTTGTTAAATTTCCATTATGCCACTTGATCTGGATCCAGATCCTCTTATCCAATGCATTCTGTGTTCCTCTAGGCTGTGTGTTATTGCACATAGATAAACGTGTCATCTGTGCGCCCTGGGCTGTCAAGCCGCTGTTAAGTGTCAGAGTGGACAGTGCCTCAGACAGTGCCCTGCAGCCACCCACTGGAGACATCTCTCTAGGTTGACGCTGATTTAATAATTAGTTTTCTTTGGGGATAGACACTGCACCAGTAAAAAGCTCACCAGAATTTATCATCGTTCAGCCTATATTCATGAGGAGATAGATTGTGTACCCAGGGAGGCAGCATTGAGAAAGGCATTGTCCCTTCCTTCAAAGGACCTCCTATTCTGCCTGAGAGCTCACAGATTTTCTGCTCTCACTCTGGTTGAACAGCTTGCTGTGTTCCTTAGGATGTTTGGGATCTTGCTTCTGATTCTGGCACAGGCCTGGGGGGCGTGAGACAGGTGGAATATGGAAGCTTCCATATACTTTGTACCTGGGATGTTTCTGTTTGTCGTGGCAGAGGTCACTGCATTGGGACAGGGCCAACTGAGAAGGACTGAGAATTAAAATCAGACTAGCTCACTGAGGTGTTTATTGTCACTTAGGTGGCAAGTCAGAGGCAGGAGTTGGGAGGAAATTCAGTCTGCCAGGCTGAACACGTGCAGAGCACAGCAACCAGGATAGGTGACATTTTTCCATCTTCTCTGCCAGCAGAAGAATCCTGGTGTGGTACCGAAGTGCCTCCTGCTCCATGAGCATCACTAAGCCTGGCATAGCCTTCTCTCCCTGTGACCAGGCTGTGGCTTAGACATGGGCACAAGACTCCTTGTGTGGGGCGAAGGCCAAATCACAGGGATTATGTCATATGCCCAGTGCAAGATTTACTACTATTTTTATTTAGGGAAAAAGCAGAAAGCAAAGATATTTTTCTACTCAAAACAAGTAAAGCAGAAAAGTATCAGTCTGCATTTTAATCTTGAGCATTGAGCCCTTCTTTTTTTTTTATTCCCAGTGCAGCAATTTAGTGAAGCTTC
>NW_007729130.1:243713-246355 GCF_000696425.1 Galeopterus variegatus
ATCTTGAGCATTGAGCCCTTCTTTTTTTTTTATTCCCAGTGCAGCAATTTAGTGAAGCTTCAATTTGAGGGCAGTTTATGGAAATCTGCTTCTGGATGTGGTGGTGATCTTGGAGAATAAGATATAATAAAATCGTAAAACATTTTTTACTTGGACATTGTACTTATTTATTTCAGTGGGTTCAGTTAATGAACCCTTTCGAACAAGCCTATCATAACTCTGTTGATATTGCCTTTTTAATTTCATTCCCAGCAGTTACCACAGCCTGAAATTTTCTTGCTTGTTTTCTGCCTCTTTTAGCTTTTAGCTTCATGGAGACAGTGACCTTGTCTGTCTCATGTTCCAATGCTTAGAATATGTATGTGCCTAATAAATATTCACTGAAGGAGTAGTCATATTTTGTAGCTGTCTCTTTATGTGACATCAACATGCAAACTGTGTGTATGTCTGTGTTTCTATACACATTTTTAAGTGCATAGTCTATTTCTGGCAAAGAATTCAGGCTTCTTAATCTTTAGAGGGAAAAGCAGAAAAGAAGGAAGGGAGGAAAGAGGGCAAGAAGGTAATTTGAGACAGCAGGAAGTGCTATGGAGAGGATTAAAATTGAACAGGGTCATGTGGCTGGAGAATTACTTTAAATTGGGTGGTCCCATGGTCTCTCCAAGGAGGTGACGTTTAAGTTAAGATAGACACGTAGCAGTGAGCAGGAGAGAGTCCCAAGCTCAGTGACAGCTACTACAAATGTCTCGAGGAGGAAATGGGTCTGGTGTGTTCGAAGAACTGAAGAAAGGCAGTGGGACGAGCATGGCAGGAGAAAAAGAGGCCATGGGGAATAGGGAATAAGCTTTTAGAAGAGGAACGAAGCCACGTGATTAGGTATGAATAAGTTGGCTCTTTGGGTCATGTTGCGCATGGATTGTAACTGGGTCACAGCAACAGCAGGGGGACCAGTTCACAAGCTGCTGTCTTAGTTCAGGCCAAAGATAATGGTGCATGGGACCAGGGTGATTGTAACAAGAATGCAAAGAAATGGATGAATTCCAGGTGCATTTTGGAGGCTGACTCAACTGAATTTGATAATGGGTTATGCGTGGGGCATAAATGTAAAAAAGAGAAATTACTGCCTACATTTTTGGCTGGAGCCACCAGCTGCAAAGCTGTGCAAAGTCAGCTGTCTTGGTACATCTCCAAGTTCTGCTCACCCGGGTGGGGAATTGCCAAGTTTCTTTACCCCTTGTTCTCCTTACCTGGGATCTGATAATATTATTCACAGGAGCTTCTTCATAGTTAGGGTTAGGAAAAGAATCAAGATATTTGATTCTACAAGTGCTAATTGTTTTTTCTCCACTAGCTAGTTGGTTATGAATTAGGAAAGAAGTTAAAAAATAGTAGTTGAAATGACTTTAGGGGCTTCTACAGATTCTATTATTGATTCTTGAATTTCTTGACTGTAGATAAAAAGAGATGAATCTGTTAATAAATAATTTCACTTTTGTGTAGCTATGTGTATGTATATATATTATACATATAGGTGAGTATGTGTGTGTTTATTATTTTGAACTTAACAGTTTTAATAATAAGATGTTCAAGTATGAATTTTCAGTGCAAGATATTTTAATATCGTCAAGTGCAGTATTTCATTACTGATAACATTTAAGTATATTGTATATTTTACAGCTCACATAATTCCTGCTGTATGAAAAGCCTATTTAAAAACTGCAGAGTTTACTGTCATTAACGTTTCTTTTCAGATGCTCATTCTGTAGGGATAGGAAAAAAAGAAAACCAACAAAAAGACACTGGAGACAATGGTCTCTTGTCTTCTCTTGATAAATCTAGAGGACTTTTAAAGAGCTTTCTAAATTGTATTCTTTGTTTTTAAACATTTCTCTTCTACTTTGGCAGACATCACAATTATTACCCTTGCAAAGGCAAAGAATGCTATCGTTACCTTCATTTTATTTTTTTACTAAATGAATTTTCTCTTTAGTCACTAAGAAAATTGTACAGTACTCACCTAAAATTTGCGATCTGTGCTATGTGTTTTAAGAACTTGTACGTCTCATCTACCCTCAACTCATCCCCATGACCTATATGGTGAAATAATACTCGTGAGCTTGGTGGGTAAACACAACAGAGTTTGGCCTTTTCTTCTCCAATTTTCTTTTCCTCTGGGATCCTATCTAAGTTCTTCCTCATTTCAGGCTCATTCTTTCTAAAGTTTTTTTTTTTAAAAAAGAAAAACACCAAAAAATAAACAAAAGAACCCCACAAAACTCTGGTTTAACAAACTGGGAAACTGCGAGAACATTTACTTTTTGGTATTATTTACATTTAGTCTATATGTTTAGATCGTTGGCCATTTGAAAGGGCAACAATAGGTCCTATTAGGCTGGACCCTCGGGCTATGGCTTCAGAAAGATGTTTTAATTATTCCCAGTTAACTTTCTTATCTGCACTGTGCATGTTACATTCTTTGGTTGCCAATCACGAAAATACCAAAAGAATTGTAAATAGGGGGCCGGCCCGGTGGCGCACTGCTACAGTGCGCCGCTTCGGAGTGCTGCGGCGCTCCCGCCGAGGGTTCGGATCCCACATACAGACCGGTTCCCGCTCACTGGCTGAGCGAGGGGCGGGCGCAG
>NW_007729130.1:247293-253300 GCF_000696425.1 Galeopterus variegatus
GGGTTGCGGTCCGTTGCCGGACACGAAAAAAGACAAAAAGGAAAAAAAAAAAAAAAAGAATTGTAAATAGGAAAATAGATTAGGACTGTTTTTTCCCTGCGGCTATTGTATCTTCATTACCTAGAAATGTACCTGCCATGAATGAATGAATAAATAAAAACAGAGGAAATTTATTATATTTTAATTTTAAAAAATAGAGTTGTAGAGGTAGGGCACTGGTTTGGTGATTATTTTGTAGGTGTTAATCAAGAGATTGGAATTGTATCAGGCAGGATTCTTGACTTGGAGACATAGATTCCTACTTTGGTTTGAGCAGGAAAATATTTATTGAAAGGGTATTGTTTGGGGCATCTACTGCTCACAGAATCACTGGGAGACTAGGGGATCTCTCTTGGAGAAAAACAGGAGCCAAAGTTCCTCTAAATGGCATAGCAGCTGAAAATGCAAATGCCATCTAGTGGGAGGAAGGTCTTGCAGAATGGAAAAATGGCCTGGGTTTGAATGAGAAAAATCACAAGAGAAAGATAAAGCATCTCCCAGGCAGCGAGGTCACATGCTAAGTCTTCAGAACAAAGCATTTCAGCATGGACACGTGTCTTTGCTAGATTCCTTCCAGTTTTGGTACTGGAGTTCAAATTCGTTATCATTATTTTTACAGAGAGAGCTGTTTTCTTATTAGGGGAAGGAACAAATATATTAAAATTATGTTCGCCTCATAGGTGAGCTACTTTAGACTAGTAAACTCTCCCGACTGATGTTACATTGTTGTTGTTTTCTGTGTTTTTAAATTCCACAGGGATGGGGACAGAGATACCTCTTTTGTCATTAATATCTATCAAAAGATCTGAGTAGGTATTTATGAGAGTATCTTGATAATTTGTCCATTTACCTCCTCAACATTTATTCAAACATTTTCCAGAAATTGTTGTGGAAGTAACCCAACTAGAGAGAGAGAGAGAGAGAGAGAGAGAGAGAGAGAGTGTGTGTGTGTGTGTGTGTGTGTGTGTGTGTTTGCAGGGTTGAGGGTGTGGGCCAAAATAGATTATTCACATTCTCAGTTCTCTTAAGAGCTTGTAATCTTCTGAGGGAGAGTTGTGCAAACAACTAACAGTAGAAATTATTGTGCAAAGTATAAAGAAAATTGGGTTTGGGATCACAAAGTCCTGGATTGGGATCCCGGTGCCTAATTTACTCTGCTGCCATAAGACCTGGGATGAATCATTGAGTCTTGATCAGCCTGTTTCTCATCTCTGAAATATAAGGTTGCTGTGAGGGTTAAATTAATAAAGATTAAATGACTTACAGTGTGTAAAGTGCCTATTAGAATACCTGATGCAAAGTAGTTTTATTTTTTAATGAGTATTAAATTCATTAATATTTATTTTTAGTGAATATTCTTATGTACATATCGATATATTTGCAAAAGAGCGCTTGGCTCTGAAATGAAGGAGTGATTTATTGTGACTGTGAAGATCAGAGACAGGATTTAAACTTCTCTGAAGGACACAACTGTTTTAGTGAGTAGAGAAGCACAGAAAATTAAAAACAAAAGCCTGGCTTTATGGAAGTGCAGGAACAGTGAATGTGCTGGTGAGGCTCACATGTAATTTGTTTTCTTTGGATTTATTTAAGTTTATTTATTTATTAATATTATTTTTTTACATTCTGTGATGTTGTTGCAGAGCAGTTGTGGAGGAGGTGGAGGGGGAGAGGGAAAAGGGGAAGGAAATGGGGTGTGAGAAGGAGGAAGGGCAGGGTTGAGGCCTGTGCCATCCCCCTCATTCCTGCAGGGGAGACCAGGGGGCATCCAGTGGTGGCTTGGTCATTGCTGGGCTGGGTGCAGATGTCAAGGTGGTGGGGTTGAAGCCCTCACTCCCTGCTGCGCCAGTGCAAGAGCCAGGGGCACTTCCTGTGGCAGCTCAGCGGTTGTCGCTGGGCTGGTTGTGGGGGNGGCCAAAATAGATTATTCACATTCTCAGTTCTCTTAAGAGCTTGTAATCTTCTGAGGGAGATTTGTGCAAACAACTAACTGTAGAAATTATTGTGCAAAGTATAAAGAAAATTGGGTTTGGGATCACAAAGTCCTGGATTGGGATCCTGGTGCCTAATTTACTCTGCTGCCATAAGACCTGGGATGAATCATTCAGTCTTGATCAGCCTGTTTCTCATCTCTGAAATATAAGGTTGCTGTGAGGGTTAAATTAATAAAGATTAAATGACTTACAGTGTGTAAAGTGCCTATTAGAATACCTGATGCAAAGTAGTTTTATTTTTTAATGAGTATTAAATTCATTAATATTTATTTTTAGTGAATATTCTTATGTACATATCGATATATTTGCAAAAGAGCGCTTGGCTCTGAAATGAAGGAGTGATTTATTGTGACTGTGAAGATCAGAGACAGGATTTAAACTTCTCTGAAGGACACAACTGTTTTAGTGAGTAGAGAAGCACAGAAAATTAAAAACAAAAGCCTGGCTTTATGGAAGTGCAGGAACAGTGAATGTGCTGGTGAGGCTCACATGTAATTTGTTTTGATTCGTTTAAGTTTATTTATTTATCAATATTATTTTTTTACATTCTGTGATGTTGTTGCAGAGCAGTTGTGGAGGAGGTGGAGGGGGGAGGGAAAAGGGGAAGGAAATAGGGTGTGAGAAGGAGGAAGGGCAGGGTTGAGGCCTGTGCCATCCCCCTCATTCCTGCAAGGGAGACCAGGGGGCATCCAGTGGTGGCTTGGTCATTGCTGGGCTGGGTGCAGATGTCAAGGTGGTGGGGTTGAAGCCCTCACTCCCCACTGCGCCAGTGCGAGAGCCAGGGGCACTTCCTGTGGCAGTTCAGCGGTTGTCGCTGGGCTGGTTGTGGGTGTTGGGGGGACATGGTTGAGGCCCTTGGCCCCCCACCGCCCCTTATTTAAGCAGCTCCTTGGCCCCCATCTTCATGACCCCTCCCAAACACACAGTGACCCTGAGGCTTCCCAGGCTGGCCAGGCCAAACGCTTGGGTTGTGCACTTATCTCCAGTCATTCATCCAACTAATATTTATTGAGCCCTACTATGGCCCAACAAAGAAGCAAGCCACTTTCTCTGCATTCTTATGTACATATCGATATATTTGCAAAAGAGCGCTTGGCTCTGAAATGAAGGAGTGATTTATTGTGACTGTGAAGATCAGAGACAGGATTTAAACTTCTCTGAAGGACACAACTGTTTTAGTGAGTAGAGAAGCACAGAAAATTAAAAACAAAAGCCTGGCTTTATGGAAGTGCAGGAACAGTGAATGTGCTGGTGAGGCTCACATGTAATTTGTTTTCTTTGGATTTATTTAAGTTTATTTATTTATTAATATTATTTTTTTACATTCTGTGATGTTGTTGCAGAGCAGTTGTGGAGGAGGTGGAGGGGGAGAGGGAAAAGGGGAAGGAAATGGGGTGTGAGAAGGAGGAAGGGCAGGGTTGAGGCCTGTGCCATCCCCCTCATTCCTGCAGGGGAGACCAGGGGGCATCCAGTGGTGGCTTGGTCATTGCTGGGCTGGGTGCAGATGTCAAGGTGGTGGGGTTGAAGCCCTCACTCCCTGCTGCGCCAGTGCAAGAGCCAGGGGCACTTCCTGTGGCAGCTCAGCGGTTGTCGCTGGGCTGGTTGTGGGTGTTGGGGGGACATGGTTGAGGCCCCACCGCCCCAGCTCGGGAGAGCCTGGGGTGCTTTCTGTGGTGGCTCGGTGGTTGTCACTGGTCTGGTTATGGGTGTCAGGGGGTCACATGTAATTTGTATGAAGCTGTTTCATGTTAAACAGTTCTGGAAAGGAGTCAGGGTGACAGGGTAAGGAGTCTGTTCTTTGTTCTGTGTCTTCTGTAGGATGACTGAAGCAGGAAACTGTTAGGACCTGACATACATTTGGGGGAATAAGTCCACTAGAGAATGAAAGATGGATTACAGAAATGAGATTGATGAGTGGTGGACAAGTGAGGAAATGAAGGATTGACTTAGAGAAGTGGGGAAGGAATGGAGGAAAAGGGGCATTTCAGAGGACATTAGGGTGGCGGAATGGACAAGACTTGGCAAAGAAGCCAGGGAAAACTGACCATCTGAGATATTTTTACATGGGTGACTGGCTGTGGTGATCAAGATAAAGAATATAACATAGGGAGAAGGTTTTGGGAACAAAGATGTATTTCTCTTTTGATAGGATGAAATTGATTTATCAACATGAAATGTAGATATCCAGCAAGCCATTGAAAATCATGGACTGGAGCTGGGGGGAAAGTCGGGGTTGGGATTTACACTCCAGAGTCATGGCACTGAAATGATCAGATGACGTTGACCAGGGAAGGATTAAATGAGGAAATGCAAAGTGAGAAGAGCTGGGGTCAGAATGGAATCTTGGGCAATGCCTGCATTCACAGGGTGGGCAGAAACTAAACTAAGCAGTGATTCAGCGAGATTGGATAACATTTGAGATGGTCTAGAGTCATGGAAGCCAAAAGAGAGGGAGCTTTAGGAAGAGGGATTGGGGGTGGAGAGGGGCTTGCTTTTAGTTTCCAGATGAGGAAAATTATGACACTGAAGATGTAGGGTAGGACCTACTGAAGTCAACCACGTGTCCTGCTGGAGCCAGAATTAGAATCTGGGTTGTCTGACTCCAACCCGAGTTTGTCAGTCTGAAAGGCCTTCCAGATGATCAAGTCATGGGAAGCACCTGATATGGATGTTGGTTACATGGATGTGTTTAGTTTGTGAAAATCCAGCGAGCTGTACATTTAAGATCTAAGTATTTTTCTGCTCACGTGCATCAGTAAAATGCTTTTTGTTTAAATTGTGGGAAATAGGGGATAAAAAGAACACCTTGTGAAAGGAGTAAGATCATGTTTAAGTAACTTACTCATGTGAGCCTCATTAATTTTTTATTATTTTTATTTCCAAACCACCTCTTATGACTATTTGTATTAGATTTGGGGTCCAGTTTATTCACAAGTGAGATTAACTTCAGTGGTTCCCCGACTGAAGGAAGTAAGGCTTTAGAGTTGTTATTCACAATGTCAATAAAACCCAAATAACATTCATTTAATATTTATATGCTAAGGATTATTGCGCTTGTATAATTTTATTTAATCTTCATACAGATTGAGAAGCTAAGCCCTTCTGCCACCCACATTATAGAGATGAAAAATCTGAATTCTAGGCCTGTTTTATGACCTGCCTAAGGTGCCACAGCTAGGGGGCAGTAGAGCTTGAATTCGGACCCATTCTGTGTGATGGCAGCACTTTTTCTCTGAGGTTTATCAGCATTATGACACTGACTAGTCAGCTAAAAACAGAATAGCTATATTTATTAATGCATAAGGGCTGGTCTGGAAGCAGCACCCTATTTTCTTTGGGGGACTAGCCTTCTGCCATTCCACTTGGTTCTTGTGGGATTGCCAACTATCCCCACCACATTGTAGAAGTTGGCATGTGACTTGTTCAGTTTTAACACCTATGCCCCTGGGATTTTATAGTCTAATGTCAGCAAAGACAAGTTCTCTCATACTGGGAGTGTCACTAGCTGAGATGATGTAAGCCTGGAGACCCTGTGGCCGTGCCCAGCCCTCTCCTTCCTTACCAGTAGGAAGTACATCTATGCATAGGAAGACACAGAGAGGAGAGAGAGGGTGAGAGAGACTGGGTACCTGATCTAGTCCTTAGAAATGTGGTTAAAGAGGGTAAGGGGAGATTTACATTTTTGCCTTGGCTTCCTGTGATTTTCGTACAGAGTGTGTAATGCTTGAGTTTTTAAAGAGTCTTCCCCCCCACAAAATCAATCAACTTAAATAATTTCACATGGATTTGCTTTCAGATTAATGTTTTTCAAAAAAAAGTTTTGCTAGTGTTGCTTGTAAATTAACATTTTATTCCGGAGGTAAAAAAAAAAAAGGAAGTATATTTTAAATAAACACAAAAAACCCATGAAATTTAAAGGAGTCTGGGTATAAATAGTAATGTCCTGTGTTTTATGGAATGGAAAAAAAAAAAAA
>NW_007729130.1:253902-255785 GCF_000696425.1 Galeopterus variegatus
AAAAAAAAAAAAACACTGTTCAATTTTATGACTTTTATACGATATACTATTTTTTAAACTGAAGTAGACTGAAGAAGCATTTATTGGAGAAAATGTCTGTTTTAGTTAACCATCACCTGCCACATGAAACAAGGATAGACATTCAGAGGTGACTCCAGGGGTCCGGTTTCAGGCTTACAGAGTTGCTTCTCAACAGTGAAATCCCCGTGCCCATTTGATTCCTTTTAGCTTCCAAACAAAAATGATGCAGATACCTGGTTGCTAAAGTGTTCCTGTTTCTAAAAAACATCCAATTCAATTTAAATATTTATTTTGTGATAAGTGTAAATAAACTTCAGAAGGTCTGAATCATCATTTCAAAAGTTAAATTGTTTATAGAAGTAAATACAGGATATTTATAAAACTTCTTCATAGTAAGTTTTTAAGCTTAGAAGTGATATAAAATGTAATAAGGAACGTTTGTTTGAATTTTATCTGTTTTCTCCCTAAAAAAAATTATGGACATCATGCACTCTAACCAACTGAGAAACCAACCAGACCTTGTACCACTTCTTTCTAAATAAATGTAGCAAAATGTATCAGGAGACTGAAGATGTTGATGTCTCTTGACATTAATTCTGATTTTGAGATTTATTACAAGAAAATAGTTCTAAATATAAAACACACTTTGTGTGCTAGTATGTGCTTTGCAGTGTTATTGGAGACGGCAGAACTTTAGAAATGACCAATTATAAGAGAAATGTTTAGGTAATTTGTAGTGTATTTCACCTTATATAGTAAGTTAAACAGTTCTGAAAAAAAGTATGTATAGACACACAAATCAAGCAGACAGAATAGTGAGACCAAAAACAGACCCATGCATATGGACACTGATTTATTAATGTGGTAGTCCAGAGTGGTGGGAAAAGGAAGGAATATTTATGTTACATTATATTGTAGTATATAATTTTTTGGATCTTCCATATGCACAATAGTGTTTTCTGCAAATAATGACACTATTTCTTCCATTAAAATTCTTACAAATTTTAATGGCTTTTTCTTGCCCTATTGCATTGGCTAGAACCTCCAAAACATCTCAAATATAAATGATACTGACATCTTTGTTTTGCTCTGAATTTTAGAGGAAAAGTTTTCAACATTTTACCATTCAGTATGATGTTTGCTGGAAGATTTTTATAAATACCCTTTATCAACTAAAGTTTCTTTCTATTCTTAGTTTGCTAACATTTTTTATCATGAATAAATGTTGAGTTTAATCAGATAAGTTTTTTAACATTTCTTGAGATAATTTTTTGTTTTTATTCTCTTTATATGGTTAATTACTCTAACTGATTTTACATGTTAAACCAATTTTCCATTTTTGGAATAAAGCAAACTAGGTTGTGATGCATTATCCTTTTTCTGTATTAATGGATTCAGTTAAAATTTTTTTAGTGTTTTTGTGTCTGTGTTCCGGAAAATTATTTGTGTTTGATTTTTCTTGCAAAGTACTTGTCAGGTTTGGTATGGGCATTATGTTAACCTCATAAAAAGCTGTAAAATGTTTCATGTTTTTCCTGTTTCCTGGAAGTACTTTTGTAAAATTGGTATTATTTTTTTCTTTACATGTTTGGTAAAATTCACCAGTGAAGCAATTTGGGTTATAGGTTTTCTGCAGAAAGGTTTTTAATTACAAATTTAGTTTCTTTCTTAAATATAGGATTATTCATATTTTTATATTTTCTTGTGTCAGTTTGGCTATCTTGTGTTTTTCTAGGAATTTGTCCATTTTATCTAAATTTTCAAGTACATAGGCACATAGCTTTTTGAAATGTCCTCACATCTTCTAAACAACTATATGATTTGTAATAATGTCTCATTTTTTATTGTTGATATGTTTTTTT
>NW_007729130.1:256944-257375 GCF_000696425.1 Galeopterus variegatus
TGTTTTCTAGTTATTTTTCTTACCCATTTCTAGCTTAATTCCATTAGTGTCAGAAAATGTTACTTCACACTTTCAAACCTTTGAAATGATATGTAGCCCATTATGTGTTTAATTTTGGTAAATTGTATACTTGGAAAGGATATTATAATATAGTTGTTGATTGTAATGTTCTGTATATGTCAACTACATCAAATTTGTAATCATATCTTGTTATCTTTTATCTGTTTATTGTTTTGTCTGCCTGGTCTATCAGTTACTGCAATATATGTATGGAGATCTCCCACTATAATTGTGAATTTGTGTATATCTTCCTTTACTTCTGAAAATTTTCTTTTATATATTATGAGGCTATTTATTAACAAAGTGTAAATTTTAAAATGTTATATCTTCCTCGTGGATTGACTCTTTTATTATCACTGTGAAAAGTCATC
>NW_007729131.1:0-18559 GCF_000696425.1 Galeopterus variegatus
TTAAAAGGCACAAATGGTATGCTTCCTTCCCCTTTCCTAGTCACCCTGTGACTTACTATTCTTCTCTAGATTCAACTATTATACCCAATTTCTTATTTGTCCTATATATTACATATAAATATTTGTATATATGTATATGTGTACGTATGTGTGTGTCCTATATATTACATATAAATATTTGTATGTATGTATATGTGTACGTATGTTTGTGGATGCACACACACACACATGGACTTATTACAGGGATTTAATCTGACACAGTTGCGGAAGTTGTCTAAACAGTTCCTGTAAGGCTGTTGTTTTTGTGTCTGATGATGGAGATTGAAGTCTACAGGACAGGGAGTTGAGAGGGAATATGGATATAAAATAGGAGGGAGCAAGCTGGAGTCCTGAGCATGGGCTGGAATCCACAAGGACAGATTGGAACCTCTGTCAGTTTCTCACCGCCTCTGACTTGATGGTGTGTGTGTCCTGCAGAGGAAGCTGGTACCCTTCACAGAGCTAAACAAATGCACATCTGAGCCCAGAGTTGGAGAAGCTAAAAGAGAATCCAGGGGAAGGTGAAATAGTTGCAGGCCCAGCTGCTGTCCCCTGCCGAAGAGATGAGGCAACAAATAAACAACAGTGTGTGTGACTACAAAGGTGCCTGCTTCCACCTTTTAAGCATAAAAATAAAAATGGCTGCTCTTTCACTTCTGCTTTCCAAATTTCATGCAGAAATGTCTCCTGAGGCCCACTTTAACTGGAAACATCTGGGAAATGCAATTCAAATTAGTCAAGGAGACACATTACAGAGACACTATATATATATATATACCATTTTTGTCTTCTTACCCAAATGATATCATAATATACATGAGCATGCACCTTGCTTAGAGGTCCTACCATATCATTATGTACAAATTTGTGTCATTCTTTTTATTTTTATTTATTTATTCATTTAAAAAGATGACTAGTAAGGGGATCTTAACCCTTGACTTGGTGTTGTCAGCACCACACTCACCCAGTGAGCCAACCAGTCATTCCTATATAGGGATCCGAATCCATGGCCTTGGTGTTATCAGCACCACACTCTCCCGAATGAGCCATGGGCCAGCCCTTGTCATTCTTTTTAATGGCTGTACATTATTTCATTGTTTTTAGGTTGTTCCAGCCCTTCACTACTTTAAACAATGCTGCAATAAATAGACTTGAGCATGTATCATTTTCCATATGTGCAATCATGTCTGTATGGTAAGTTCCTAGAAGTTCAATTTCTCAGCCAAAGTGTTTCTGCATTTAAAATTCTGATATATTGCCTAATTGATCTTAATAGAGGTTATATCAATTTCCTCTCCTATTAAGAAAAATATGACAGTGCCTGTTTTCCCATACTCTTGTAACACAGTATATTATCAAATCTGTTTATCTTTGTAAACTTTATAGATAAAAAATATACTTTAGCTTGGTAGTGTGATTGTCATTGGCATTTTTATTATTATAAATGGGTTTGAGCACTTGGGGATATTTCTGGAATGGAAAAGGAAAGAAAAAGTTTAGAAATTTCAATTTGAATTGGATTTGATGTTCCTTTATTTATTAATTCCCCCCGCAAACCCACCAATCTTTCTATGTATTATAAAGTTTGAGCTACTGCCCTTATGATATTCCTTTAAATAGCATTTTCTTCTGATTTTTCATTAATCTCATCAGTAACAGAATTTTTAACCAAATCCTATAATCTATTCACAAGTCTTCCTACTATGAGTTGAAAAGAATCAATGTCCCTTTAACAAGTTATCCTTGTACTGGCCAACAAAAGAAAAAAAATAGTTGTATTTAAAATGCTCTTCTAGGGCCAGCCCATGGCTCACTTGGGAGAGTGCGGTGCTGATGACACCAAGGCCATGGGTTCGGATCCTATATAGGGATGGCCGGTTAGCTAACTGGCTGAGTGTGGTGCTGACAACACCAAGTCAAGGGTTAAGATCCCCTTACCGGTCATCTTTAAAAAAAATGCTCTTCTTCCAAAATTCATTTGATGTTAAAAAACCTCTCACTGGTAACACATGTTAGTAATGTTGAGAAATAGTGTATGTCTGTACTATAAGGCTCCATCATTTTGGCGGAGAACTAAACAGTAAAGTTCAAACTAGAAGTGGCTAAATCTGCTCTTTTCCTAGCTTATAGCAGAAACATAATATACATAGGATTAAATGAAAACAATGTCTTATAAATATCTGATTTAATGAAATTAGACATCTCTAAAGATGTCTTGGGTTGTATTAGTCTGAAAAACAAGGCATAGATATAAGAAACAAATTTCTCTCCAAGACTATTCCTAGATAGTCATTAGTAATAAAATATTAAATATATCTACATTCTAGGCATTCTGTGCAGATCAAAGTTACCTAACAGAAGTTGTGAGTCAGTATCATAAACCTGTTATTTTTTGGAGATGGCTAGATTCTACCATTTAGTTCTTTCTTTCTTAGAAAAAGAGTAACACTTTGAATTATAAGATGTCATTGGGTATGGCTGGCATAGTATGGTAGTTCATTTTGTAGCTGAGATAATGCACATGGCTTTTGGGTATTTTACTGTTTTCTGCTTGAGAATTATTTGAGTTAATAGAAAATTTTGAGCATATCAGCTTTCATTCTCAGAATTACCATCTTTTCTTGGAGGAACTCTGGTTATTTGACGAGAAGACCACCTCCCTCCTGGGAAAACTCTTTTCAAAAGTAAGTATGTAGCCAGCCCACATTGCTGGTGTTTATACTGGCATTACATTTGTTCAAGACATTTGGGGTATACTATTAACAGATCTGTGCGAAGTTGGTATTATGTCCTCTGGTAAGTACTGTATAGGGGATGTTTCATTACAGCAAGTTATCAGAGATAAATACACGAGTGGAAGGCATACATTAATATTTAGCCAACATACGTACCTATCTGTTTTGCCTGTGAAATAAAAATTCCCTTCTACTATTAAGGGGGGGTCTTCATTCTAACAGTGTGCTACCCCTCATTAGGAGAGTCAAGAACTGTGAAGGGTTTGAGATTTTACCCTGTTTTCAAGCTACCAAGCTAGTCTGCCACAGTTTCCTGGATGTTAGAGGAAGACTTAAGTCTCCTGGTCCAAAAACAAAGGACTTTGTTACTCATAGCACAGGCAGCAGCATGGTCTTCATATTCTCACCCATTCCCCTTGCCCCTGAGTTCCACAGGGACAATGTGGCCAAGTGAATGCTGTGCACACTGCAGGTTTGTGGTACCACTGAGGGACCGTGAGTTTAGGAAACCACCAATCTTACAATGGGGTTGCTTGCACACATGCCCAAACCTTGCTCTGGAGAGAAACATTAACTTTATTATCCTGGACAGCAAACAAGTCTGCCCTCTGTTCTGGAGGGATACACTATCTCTATTTTCTAAAGTTGTTCACTTGAACAGATAACCTGGAATAAATAAAGGCTGTCACAAGATGTGCTGAAACACAAGGAACTCATGGAGAATTGTCTGTCAACAAGAAGTATGGGCATTTTCCTGACCTGTTGTTGAATCCCTATTTCCTCTTCTGAATTATGTTTTCTATATCCAAGACATAGTTCTTCATCCTAAATGTTATCTTCTGCTAGTAGGTAATTCCCATATATGCAAAGGATTAATTGGAAATAGATACTGGATTATGAACATATGATACGGAGAACTACAATAACTCTGCATAAGTCTCAGGCAGAATTATCAGAATAAAATAAGGGAGAGAGTTGTGAATTGCTGGCTAGGCCTCTTAGGGAAGCTTCAAATGCCCCGAAGTCTTCTTGGATTTTTTTAAGTAACATCCAAGTAGGGGAGACAAGGACTCTCTGGCACGTAATATGGCAATGAAGGTAGATGTTTTAATGAATTTGGAGACTTGTGGGCTTGGACACAAGTGGTGAGCTTAAGAACCTTAAAGATGTTCAGACAGTTAAAAAGGCCTGACAGTAAAAAAAAAAAAAGGATTTTCAGGGACAGAACTGTGGTGTCCATAAGAAAACACATCACATACACCAATGCCCTGAAATGGCTAACCTTTTCCTAAGGATGCAAAACAGACCTTGGAGTTCTCACTAAATCCCTGAGGTAGTAGGTCATGCTGAACACAGTGAATATTTAAAGAAAAGATTTCTTTGGAGCTCCTGCCAATAAAATATTCTCTAAGTCAAAGAGTACCCTCACCTCTCAGCTTCTTAATAATGAAAGTGCTGGTCAGGGTAGCAGGCTTTGGGCATCATCTGTGTTAGGAAAAGACTGACCAGTGCTTGTGTGTTCTCTAGGAAAGTGTTCTTTTCTCATTCTTTAAAAAATTAATTCCCTCAGTCCTTATCAGGGAACTATAATTTTTTAAAATCCTGCACTTCACTTTAGAACTAGCCACTCTGGCAATCTAGATATAACTGTTTCTTACTGAAGAAACAGGAAAGGATTCTTCTTTTTCTTTTTTTTTGCGATAAGTTAGCAAAAAAATATTGACAATATGATGTAAAAATATTAGAGAAAATATTGAGAAGAGAGAATGTCACGCATAATCATATTGCCTGAGCATAATAGTAACTCTTTTCATTTTTGAATATTGTCTATTGGTCCTTATTGAAATATGTGCATATTTTTTGGCATAGTTGCAAGAGTTGTGTATAGCATCTCAATTTATGTATATATTATGCTAGGTCTTTAAGGAATGGGATTTTTCTTTAAAAATTATCATATGCTACTAATGTGTTTTAAAAGCCATGCCTTAATTTATCTTACAGCTTAACTATCATCTTATTTCACTAGAGGGAATACACTTTCTTCTGACAACAGATACTTAGACCAATTGCTTTTTGGGGTCATTCCTAGTTTTGATACAGGGATCTCATTATCATCCTCTTTTTATCTGGTATGACATGTAAACACACATTAAGTTAATCTAATAGCCCTATCAAACTATTAAAGTATCAATTGAATAGAGAGGGGCCAAAATTGTAGCCTCATTTCTTGCTGCTTGAGATCTAATGTCATAAGATCATCTTTGCCCACAATGGTATTAAAACACAAGCTTCACAAAAATATTGACAGCTGAGGAACCTGTATTTGGTTATCTTGCCCGGACCCTAGCTGATATCTCACTATGGGAGCAATCAGTGCAAACTTCAAACTGTCCTACATTTTTTGTGGCTTTTTAAACTATAAGGCTAAAAAAGGCATTGGGGTAGGTAATAATAGATGTAGTCAAGAGGAGTGTTGAGGAAAGTCTTCAGTTGTTGGTGGTCCATCCTACCTATCCAGGACGTTTTGCAGTGACTCAGATCTCTGGCTCAGGAGAGCTGTGGAAATATTGCCTATGCAAATGCATTGTTGGGTGGGAAGGCTATAGGACAAAGGCTTCCATGTGTTCACCCAAAACCATTTTCTTATTTTCCTGGGCATGCAGCTGGTCTATGTTACCAGCCTCCTTTGCAGCTAGGTTTGGCCACAGGACTGAGTTCTAGCCAATGGAGTGTGAGCCCATATGATGTGTGCCACTCCAGGCCTGGACTATGATAACCTCTAACAGATGAGCCGTCATATTGTTTCTCTTTTCTGCTTGATGCAGAAGAGCATGACATCCTTAGAAGCTACAGTGTCCAAGAAGGTGGAGCCATAAGACGGAAGCCCGTTTGGGAGAGCATCATTGTTTGATTAGGATCACCTATTTTGCACTTTAGCAAGAATTAGACTTCTAGCGTGTTAGCAAATGAGACTTTGGGGTTGTATCCATAACAGCTGCTAATGTTCCCCTAATTAATATAATTATGAAATGGAAGTTATTTGATTTGTATAATCACAAACACAGACATTATTTTTGATTCTCTGTAAACCTATGATGATGGCAGAGAGGATACTAGCTAAAAATATTTTGAAGTTAAAACACAGCTGGGGACTTAGACACTACTCAGAAGAAAAAATTATCTGTAAGATTGTAAGAAGCAGCACAAAGTAATGCTTAAACAGGACAAATTTGGGGCCAGACTGTCTGGGCTTGAATCCTGGCTCTACCACTTGTTATCTGCAACCTTGGACAGACAAACTTTTTTTTGCCCCAATTTCCTCATCCATAAAATGGAAATAATAATAATATGCACCTCATAAAGATCTTGTAAGATTTAAATGAGGTGATATGCATTAAATGCTTACAGCAGGGCCTGGAAAAGTAAGCACTCTGTAAATTAGCTTGTTATTATTACCAAGTAAGAACTATGTGCCAAGCAGGGATCCAGAATCCAGAGGAGATGGGGGTGGGGTGGGGTAGGGAGGCCCCTGTATGTAGAGGCTCAGGCCATGCTGGCTGCTCAGCCTTCTGGCTAACACCACCCCTCATCACTGTTTCCCATCTGGAGGATAAAATCTTTGTGGTAAGATACCCCAACATGGAGGAATGCCTCAAACTTTTGCAAAGAATATCCCCTCCTTTCTGCTTGCTATGGTTTGAATGTTTGTGCCCTCCAAAGCTCATAATAGCACTTAATCCCCAATATGGTATTTGAAAGGTGGAGCCTTTAAGAGGTGATTGAATTGTGAAGATTATGTCTTTATAAATGGATTAATCCATTAATGGATTCATGGGTTAATGGTTTAATGGGTTATTAGGGAGTAGACTGATGGCTGTCGGGCCTTAAAAACTAATGCCACCTTAAGTGACATTACAAGTAGTGCCATTATGGGCCCACAAGGGTGTATTAACGTGGCAGCCTAAGATGGTGCTGGGAGGAAATAGGGTGGGAGTGTCTGCGGGAACCTTGCCTTAGCCCTTATTGGCCAAATATGCGCTTTCGCGCTCGTGAACACTGCGTGATTGCAATAGCTAGGCATTGAGACAGGATGCATGTTCTCGTAACCTTTAAGCTGACTGGAGGATGTAAAAACCTCCCTTCCCCATTTTCCTTTAAAAGCAAGTGCTTGTGTGATAATAAACGGAACTGCTCGACAGAACCCCCGCTGCGTCTGAGTGTCCTTTAACGGGCTGGTTGGGGCCGGCAGCTGTGCTCACCTCTCTTCATGGCTCTCTTCCCCTGTCTCCTTCCAATGGGGACCGGAGGGAAAGAGGAATCCGGGTAATTCGCTCGCCCACCAGAAGGAACACCAAGGGAGAGACTGATAGCGAGGCAAGGGCTGTTCGGGTAGGCCGGCGGCGGACCCGACAGATGGCTTTATAAGGAGAGCAAGTGAACACGTTAAAACGCTCTTGCTATTCTTGCCATGTGATAACCTGAGTTGCCTGTGGACTCTGCATGGAGTTCCCACCAAGAAGGTTCTCACCAGATGTGTCTCTGGACCTTGGACTTACCAGCCTCCCAAACTATAAGAACTAAACCTCTTTTCATTATACATTACCCAGTTTCAGGTATTCTGTTATAAGAAGCAAAAAACTGACTAATACATTGCTCATCTGCCATAGGCATCTCCTGCCTCCTGTAGGTACTCTGTCTTGGTCAGCACCATGTAGAAGCTTGCACATCTTTCCTGCTCTTTCTCTCAGTTCTGTTTGCCACATCTTCAAGGCGGAGAAGCAAAACAGATATTTAGACAAACCTCTGTCTTTGTCTATTATTGATTGTATCCCTTGTTAGCCTCGGGGTAAAATGAACGATCTTGGGCTGGCTGGTTAGCTCAGTGGGTTAGAGTGTGGTCAAGGCCATGCTCTACTGGCCAGCTGCCCCCCAAAAAAGAAAAAAAGAACTGCCTTCAAAGCACCTTCAGGAGTGAGTTAGAATTCTATTTAAAGTCAGTAGCATATTGAATCTTCAAGCAAAATATATCATGATTGAGGACCAAGACTTGCAATTTAAGTAGAAAATAGGCATAAAGACTTTTTAATTAGTATTTTTTTATTGTGGTATAATATACATAACATAAAGTTTACCACTTTAGCCATTTTTAAGTACAAAATTGAGTGGCATTATACTCATTCACAAAGCTGTACAACATTACCACTAACCATCTCCAGAACTTGTTCATCATCCCAAACAGAAACTCTGCACCTGTTAAATAATAACTACCTTTTCTCCTTGCCTCCAGCCCCTGATAATCTCTATTCTACTTTTTATCTCTATGCATTTGCCTTTTCTAGGTACCTTATATAGGTGGAATCATACAATATTTGTCATTTTGTATTTGGTTTATTTCACTTAGCATAATGCTTCCAAAGTTCATTCCTGTTGTTGCATGTATCAGGATTTAATTTCTTTTTATGGTTGAATAATATTCCACAATATATGGACCACATGTTGTTTATCCTTTCATCCATCTGTAGACACTTGGGGTGTTTCCACCTTTTGGCTATTGTGAGTAATGCTGCCATAAACATTGGTGTATAAGTATTTGTTTTGAGTCCCTGCTTTCAATTCTTTTGGAATATACCTAGCAGTGAAAAATATGAGTAATTTGTGTTTTTAAATAGGGGATTTCTACATATATCTCACTGACCAGAAGTATGTCACATGGTGTCTCCTTACTGCAGGGAGATGAGGTGGAACTGAGAAAATGAGGTTTTAATGTTTTCCCCCCAGTCTCTGTAGTAGAGGAAGCAAAGAAAATGTAGGCTGGAAAAAGGTGGCATATGAATCCATCTACAGTATCTGCTGCAATATACATCCTAAAGATGAATCTAGTACTGGGATTCCATAATTCCAGAGCAGGGAACATGAATAAGAATAGATTCCCAATAGTAGCTATAATGTTGTTGATATTCTATAAATTCAAATTCAAAGCTGTCCTTTTTCCATGGATCTAATTTTGAATGATTTTTATGACTTAAGGGAACTGCCTTGTCTAGTTTCAGTGGGAATTTAGATAAATCTGCTTTTGATAGGTAATTACCCATGGTTTGGTTTATATAAAATAGGCTTTTCAACAGAAGGGGGGCACTCAACTGTAGATAAAGATAATTAAATGATAATTAAAATGGTTTAGCAATAACAATACAAATGGGGAAGAGGCAAGATGGCGTATTGTAAAGGAAATAATTTCTGTTGTTATACTGAGAACTAAGCACAACTAGTTATGTTTAAAGATTACTATTCAAAGATTATTGTTCAATTATTCCAATATTTGTTACTCAACTAACCTAAAGACATTTATTTTTCAACATAAGTTTGGGAATAGTAAACAGACTTTGCATTTGTAGACGCCAGACATTCAGAAAGAAGACTCATTCTTATCTTTAATATTAATTTAAAATTCTCCACTATTAGGGAGAAAATCGCCAAGGTAACAATCTTATCAATGATGGATTCAAGAATGGAATGTAGGATGGGAAGATCAAAGCATGAATTAGGCATTTTGAATGTGTCTGACACATATATACCTAAAGAAAGAGAAGGACGGGAGTATTAGTTAGGATACAGTTTCAGATTCATATAACAGAGACTCAAAATAACAGCATGCTAAACAAGATGGAAGCTTATTTCTTTCTTGTGAAGATGGTTCAGGGTAGGTATAGTGGCTCTGCTCCACAGGATCATCCAGGGACCTTGGCTCCTTCTGTCCTCTTTCTTTGCCGTTCTGAGCAGGGGGCTGGGAAAACAGATGGCACATCCCTTACCTTTAAAGGTATGACCAGAAATCACACCCTATTGTGCCAGGATTTAGACATATGGCCACCTAGCTGCAAGGGAGTCTGAGAAATATAGTTTTTATTTTGGATAGCCATGTATCCAGCTAAAAATTAAGGGTAATACTAATAAAAAGAAGAGAATAGATTTTGAGATACTTCCTTAGTCTGTTTGTGCTGCTATAGCAAGACACCTGCAACTGGGTAACTTATAAAGAACAGAAATTTATTTCTTACGGTTCTAGAGGCTGGGGAGTCCAAGATCAAGGCACAGCAGCTTAGGTTGTCTGATGAGAGCTGCTCTCTGATTCCAAGATGGTACCTTGTTGCTGCATCCTTCAGAAGGGAGGAATGCTGTGTGAAGCCTCTTTTGTAAGAACCTTAATTCCATTCATGAGGGAGGAGCCCTCTTGGCCTAATCACTGCTTAAAACCCCCACCTCTAATACTATCAGTTAGCCATTAAGTTTCACCACCTGAATTTTGGAGGGAACACATTCAAACAATAGCAGAAAGGGTAAACTTCTTTGCTACAATAAAAGTATTGCTGTTTTAGAAAATAGAGCAATAACTGTACAGCAAATTTGGAGAATTTGAAGCTAGAAGAGATCTTGGGTTTGTGCGAAACAAATCCTTCCCATCCTCTTGACATATTAGTGGTTCATGATTCCTTATGAGTTTTGGGGATTTTAAGTGCATGGCCAGAGCCAGCTATTGTCCTGCATTAACCATCCCCTTGAGCAAGACAGGGTTCCAGGGAATTATACCATCACTCGAGACACACACGAAACAAGGCTCTCCCTCTGACTGCATGTAATATTGCAGACTGGATTAGTTTTCTATTACTGCCAATATTTCCAGGGAGGAGAATGGTGGACACAGCCTTTCCTATAAACTTTATCTGCAATCACTCACCATTCTGATCTAATGCACATGAAAGCAGTCAATAGAAAAACTATGGCACAGCAATGGGGGTGTGGAAGGTGCCATAGGGAAAGTGTAAGGGGGTTGGTTGGACAGAAGAAGTTACTACTGGGTCTCCAGTTGGTCCACAGAGAAGTGAATATTAGGAAAGAAGGAAAGCAAGAGAGTGGAAGAAAATGGATCACAAGTGAAGGAAATATGTTTCCCTCTCCTTAGTAAAAGTGAAGTAGGTCAGGGAAACTTATGGATCTCATATATCAGGGAGATTGAGGCAGGGATACATCTGAAATGGCCGAGATTACTATCCTAACTTAAAGGTGACCTAACAGAAAGACAGGAAGTGGGGAAATCCTAGGGAATTACAGTAAGAATAGCTGAATGAGTGTGCCACAGGGTGTAGGGAATCCAGATGGAAAACCCCTGCATATTCAGTCTTGATATGCTCCAGCATTCTTCAGCCCCACTGGGACTTCCAACCCATCAACCTCACCTCACTTTCCTACTCCTCATCTTCTCATCCCTGTGTCCTTGCTCCCCACCTTGCTCATTTTGGATTCCATGGATCATCCCTAAAATCACACTCTTACATAATATTCAGTTCACCTTCCCTTCTCTCCTTCCATATCCCCCTGGCAAAACCTCAGCTCTGATTCAACCCAACATCATCCACCCTCTGCTCCCTGTCTGCACCTGAGCAGCTGGACGTGGCTGGAGAAAAGCCCACAACTAATGGTGAATCTCAAGAGCCTGCAGCCTTGCCCAGCCATCGTGCACATCGCCCTGGTCAAGTTGCTCTCCTCCTTTGAAACAACTATTTTACAACTTTTCCTCTCATCAAACTGTCAATATCACTCTTTTCCTCCTCGCACTTACCTGTTGGCCTAGCTCCTTTTTTTATTTACTGAAGAAATAAAAACAATCAGCAGAGAACAATCTCAGAATCTTCAAACAAACCTGCACTGGTAGCCATGTATATACTCTGCCTTCCCAGTAGTTATAACGAATGTCGCATCCTTGCTCCGATCACAGGCACCACTTATACACAGGTTCTCTGGCATAAATTAGACCATTTCTTGTTCCTCCAGACTATAGGTCTTTAGCTTTCAATTTTCTTCAGGCTGCTAAGTCGGTTACCACTTATCCATCTACTTTCCAGATTCCACAATTTTATCGCCATCTCTCAGATGCTCTTATCACATTCAGCCTAGAGGTCTCTGCTCTTTCAACGTACTCTGACCATACTTTCATCCCTGTCACTTTGCTGAAACTGTTCTTAGCCAGGTCAAAAACCTTGCCTAACCCACTGGTCAATTCTCAAGCTTTATCTTACTTGAAATCACATTAGGATTTGATACAATGAATCACCTTCCCCTTCTTGAAGCACACTCTCCTGTGTTCCTGATATCTCACAGCCTCCTTTCCTGGCTTTGCCTCTTTCTCTCCTCTAACTGTTGTAGCTCCCTAGTGCTCAGTTCTCTACCCTCTTCTTTCCTCTTGTCCACTTATGTTCTCTTGGGTGACATACAATCCTGTGGGTTTAAATTCCATTTATATGCCCACATCTCCCAAATTTATATCTTCAGCTCCAATCTCCACACCACTCTGAAGCTACATACATGCATAAGTCCATCTGTCTATCTGACATTCCAACTGAGAGTCCAATAGGCATCTCAAATTGGACCTCTTCTAAATAAAACTTGGTTTTTCCTCAAACCTTCTCCTACCTCAGTCTTCTCCATTTCAGTGTATAGTACCAATATTCACCTAGATTTTCTCAGATTGGACATCCAGGGGTCATCCTTAATTATCCTATTTCCTTCATGCTTGCAACAATCTGACACAAGTCACAGCAATTCCATCTTCAAAATCTATGCTGGCCGGCCAACTTCTCACTGCTTCCAGGGCTGCTTCCCTAATCCAAGCCACCCTGTCTCTCATTCGGACCCCTGTACTAGCTTCCTATCTTCTGGTCTTTCTGCCATCGGTTTTCCACATCGTATCGAGAGTGCTCCTTTAAGGAGCAAGTCAGCCAGCTCGCCTCTGACTCACAACCCTCTGGTGGTGGAGGACTTACCAAGTCCTGCAAGGCTTGAGGTAACCTGGCCTCCGCCTTGCTCTCAAACTCACTCTCGCTCTGCTCCGGCCACACTGGCCTTCTTGCTTTTCCTTGAGCATACTAAGCTCATCCCTGCCTTGGATCTTTAGCTTTGCTCTTCTGCCTGAAGTGTTTTCTGTGCAGATCTTGACATCATTCATGTATCTGCTCAAATGCCATCTCCTCAGAGAAGTTGGCTATCTATCCCATCTAAAATATCCCCTCCATCAGCTTCTGCTGCCTCAGAAAGCTGCCTCCTTCCTAAGGTCCCCAGGAGACAGCTCCTCTCAGGGTGACCTCTGTGGGCCTGGATGGGAGAGGGCGTCACCCTAACACCTGATCTATAGGTACCACCAGACAGGAGGGAGAGGGGCCAGAAAATCAATGTGGCATTTCTTACATCCTGAGTTTATGGAGCAAAACACACACCTACTGATTAATAGAGCACTGTGGTCAGAGTATATGTCCTCCCTGCATTTTATTTTATTTTAATCATTGAATGATACTAATTGCACAGAACACGACAAGACAGAGGGAGGGTGACCTGTTTGTATTGTAGACCTAGAAAGTGCCCAGGGACATTCTGGAAGGAGAATGTGTACAGGATGGGGAGGACATGCCAATCAGGAAAGATCCCACAACACTGACTTTGAATAAGTTTGTATAAGAAAAGACCCTTGTGGCTTCATCTTCTGGCTCTGCTAATTCTCTTCTTGGTTTCATGCTGGGATGACTCTAGTCGACTCTAGTCAGCACTGAAGGATTTGAACCCTGGCTGAGTTCAGTCAGACACCAGCTGCGGGCAGGAGGAATTTCTGCCATGCTCCCATTTGGGGATCATTATTTGTGCTTGAGGAGCAGCCAGGATTTCTCTAGTCTTGCCTTGAGGGAGGGCTGGCAGGAACCCAGATCCCAAGCCTGTGAAGGCTGTCAGGACCCTGGAGGATTCAGTCTGCAACCAAGCACCCTCTTAGCCATGATGAGGTGTAAGGGGGTTGGAAGCAGACCATGAGCCAGGTGCTATGCAGCATGCTCAACCTGTGCTGTGGCAGAGATCCTGGCACTTGCCCTGGAGGGGTCTCTCCTGCTGCCTTACCTGGTCATGTACTTACTCATGTAGCAAACATATACTGTGCACATATTATGTTCCAGGCTTTCTCTTTCACCCTGAAACTGTGGTTTCACAAAAAGACCAAGTCATTGCTCTCATGGAGCTTATATTCAGGTGGAAGAGACAACAAAAGAAGCAAACAAATACGTTGATGTCACACAATATAATGAAAACAGAGACATGTGATCAGTGATTGTCAGGGTGTGGTCCACGGACCTCCGTGAGTTCCTGAGACCTTTTCAGGAGGCCCAGGAGGTCAAAACTATTTTCACAAAAATCTTGATATTATTAGCCTTTGTCACTCTCTCTCATGAGTGTACAGTGCCGTTTTCCAGAGGCTATGTGATGTGTAATGACACCGTCACTCTGGTGGGTGATGGAATGCGTGTACATTTTCATTTCCAATATGGTAAGTATTGACTGATACCATCCACATAAACAAAGGCTCTTTGGAGTTCTTAATAATTTTTAAGAGTGTAAAGGGGTCTGAGGTCAAATAGTTTGAGAACTACTATGATAGACAGAGCCTGGGGTGATGAAAAATTTATATATTTTAGAATTTGCAAAAAAAAAAAATCAGTACTGTTCAATTGGGTGCACCTGTGGGATGGAACTGGCTCTCTGAGCAGGGGTCATGACTGTCACTTCAGGGAGGCCCAAGTGCCAGGCCTGAGAAGAATCCCAGGGACTTTATGAATCTGGCCCTGGGGTATCTGCCTTTGTAATGGGGCTATGAGCTGATTCCAAGGCTCTAAGGGGACAGTGTTGGCCAGTGCCACCCAGAACAGATTTCCTCCTACTCTTTGAACCCCAAGAAGACTCTTCTGGGGGTTTCCCCTCTTATTCCCATTCTTACAAGCATAAAGCTCACATTAGGTGCCTGGGAAGTGAGAGTTGGGAACATTTGCTATAAGAAGCAGAAAACTCCAGCCCTCAGTTCCCAGCCCCAGTCCCCTCATGCCAGTGTCTGGGACATTGAATTGTATGACTTAGTTTCTCCTGGCAGAATCGCAGGAGGAACAGGGCAAGGAGCCCAGGAAACTGGATCACTTCTGCAGTGAGTTGCTGAGGTTCTGTGTGACATGATGATGTTTGCTGGGCCGTTCGGCAAACTGTTCCCCCAGCAGAGCTGCCTCAGCTTGTCAATCTGTCAGCCGCATTTACTGGAAACCCGCTAGCAATGTGAATTGGTAGGTGATCCAGGCATTGAAGTAGTAGTTCCCAAGAGTTGAGGGCTAAGTTATCTATCTATCAAATCCTTTCTCTCGCTGACACTTGGAAAAACCAGGCGACACCCACACACCTGAGGCCTTGGCAGCAACCCAATTAAAGGTTGCGGTTTTTCTTTAGTTACTTTCTGACCTTGGAGTTTGAGAGTGTGAGTATCGAGTTTTGCTTCTGATCAAACTGTAGGAATGTTTTAAGGTCTAATGTTTGAAAATTAACATAGGTGAGTGTGCATATATATGTGTTATATGTTTGGCTGGGTCACTTTTGGTAGTGTCCAGATTGGTTCCTGGACAGTGACTGATCATGAGCACTCGCTTATTTCCACAGGCAGTAGAAACCTGTCCAGAAAAAACTCTGAGCATGCCACTGGATAAAGGTTTAAATGGGCTTTCTGCCAGTGAATTGCATTTGATAGTTGCGTGGGTGCAGCCCATGGCAGGAATCTACATAGCTCACAGGAGATCTGTGGGGCCCTGGGGTGTTGCAATGTCACTCTGTCTGGGTAAGTGACAGCCAGGATGTGGGATTTGGTGATTATTTTTGGTTTGGTTTGTTTCTAGCTCAGAAGAAAGACTATATATAACATTGAGAGAGGCATAACTTCCAGATTGTCAAGGTTGGTGCTAATAGTGAATGATATACTAATATATGTTACATGGAACCACAAGCTTGCGAGAGAAATGCTCACACATTAGATGAAAGGATAAATCTTCTGTTGTGTAATGGGAAAAGAAAGCTGGCAATGTAAATGCAGTCTTAATATTTTTTTTTTCCAGCATTGCATGTGTAATTAGGCATTCAGTGACTTCCTCATCTAAGGAAATTTGACTTTAATGGGAGCTATGTAGCTAACTATCGAAGGAGTCTTTTGAAAATGCAGGGGTGAGGATGGGAAGGTATTAACTGTAAAGATGTATTATATCCTTGGCCTTCAAACAAAACAAACAACTCCACTACTACCAATCTGCCAGCACGTAAGCTACATAGATAAATGTTAGACTTATATTCTGAGCCCCTGGAAACAGAATGGTCAGATAATTTTCATCTCCTAATGTGTATGTTTCATTTTGATCATTTAAGAACACCCCCAAGGGCTCTATTTATTGCATGCAATTTCATTGGTGTCTGGAAATTGCACAGTTTGTGATACAGTCTCATGATGTCTGGGGAAATTAAAATATAACCTTGGGTAAATCCAAAGTTCACCATTAAGAAGAGAAAGTTTCAAACAGAGTTTAACCACAGCTGATACCATAGAGTTGCTCCCCATACAGTCCCTCCACCCCAAACTTCTAGAGAATCACAGAGAAGAGCTAGGAGCAGTAACAGCCTGAGCCAAGATTAATGCCAGACCCATTAGCACTAAAAATGTTTGCTAGGAGCCAATGCAGGAAAAGGATAAGAAATTAAAGACAGAAACCGAGTTTAAAGATTGGAGACTGTGGACAGGTCTCAAAGGCAACCACTCCCTTCCCAGGCCCCAGCTTTCCCTGCATGGGGCCCATCCTGGACAATCTTCAGAAGGCACCATCTTAGATAGTGGAACGTAGTCACCCCCTATCATATCCTCAGTGTAAATGGCCAGCATGCCTACATGGTTTCAACACACGGGGCTAAACAGTCTATTAAGGAAAGGAATACTTTCTAACCAACAGTGATTAAATATTGTTTTGGAAGAAGTAAACCTACTATTCCTCTCCTGGAATTTTACAGAAAATATTTTGAGCTGTCAAAAGGGGGCATCCTTGCTTTTCCAGTCAAAAGAAATACCAGTTTGAGTTTGCTCTTTAAAGCAGCCTTGGTGGGAGTGGTAGGTGGCAGCAGAACTCTTAGTGAGTCTAAATAGAACAGGTGTGCTATTAAGGCTACACCTGTGGGTGTGGACCCTGCAAAACGACAAGCCTGCTACTCAAAGCGTGACTGTGGGCCAGCAGCATCAGCATCACCTGGGAGTTTGCTACAGGTGTGGGACCTCAGGCCCTCACCCCCACCTCCTGGATCAGAATCTGTATTTAACAAGGTCCTAGGTGATCAGTGAGCATCTTCGAGTTTGAGAAGCCTGGCTTTGTAGCCCTATTTCTCAAACTTCCCTGGGGGGACAAGAATCACCTGGGTGCTTGTTACAAACAGATTCCTGGGCTTCCAACACTAACCTTCTGACCCAGAATTTCCAGAAGACAGGGCTAGTAATCTGCATATTTAACAAATGGCCCAGGGGATACTAGGTATGAGTTAAGTGTGAGGAAGACTACAAGACATCTATTTTTTTTGAAGAAAATATATAGTGATCTTAAAGAGAAACAGCTTTCTCCAGAACACATCTTCCTTTTGAAAAGAGGCAGTCTCCCTTTTCCTTGCCATTTCTACTCTTAAAAACAGAATGCTAAGGAAAGGGAGGAGGAAAGCAGAGAAACATGAGAACTGCGGCGGCCGCCCGGGTGTAGCAGGAGAGGCCACTGTGAGGAGCTCTGGCCGCCGCGGACTCTGCGGGAACTGCGATGCTGCCAGCAGAGGGCAGCAAAGCACGCCCGGCTGCGGAGACCTGCTGTGTGCACGGTTTGGTCCAGCAGAACAGAGAGACGGTGGAAGTGGCCTTCTGCTCCTTGCCTTTGGTCCTTTCTGGAGTTGTTTGTGGACCTCAGGTCTGGCTGGACCGACACTATGTTGGTCAAGTCAATGCAGGGTTAAGACTCTGGCCAGGGCTGGCCAGGTGAGGTCTGAGCCAGCGCTGTCCAGTAGAAATAGAATGCTAACCACATAAGTTATTTTAACTTTTCTAGAAGCCATATTAAAAAAAAAAAAAGCAAATGGGTGAAATTAATTTTAATAATATATTTTATTTAACCCAATGATTATTTCAATATGTAATCAATATAAACATGATTAATACAATAGTTTACATTCTTTTTTTGTACTAACTCTTTAAAATCCCGTGTGTATTTCACACTTGCAGTGCTTCTCAATTATCACTAGACGCATTTCTTTTTTTTTTTCCTTTTTGTCTTTTTTTACTGACCGGTAACGGGATGGCAACCCTCGGTGTCGCGCCCGTACCGGGGACCGGCAATGGGATCACAACCCTGGGTGTTGCGCCTGCACCACGCTCAGCCAGTGAGCGGGAACCGGTCTCCACATGGGATCCGAACCCTCGGCGGGAGCGCCGCCACGCTCCCAAGCTGCGCACTCTCCAGTGCGCCACCGGGCCGGCCCACACTAGATGCATTTCAAGTGCTCAGTGGCCACACGTGGCTAGTGGCCACTGTATTACATAATGCAGGCCTGAGGAAAACTAATGAGGCTGAGGGTGCTGGATTAGGACCAGAAACAGGGAAGGATTAACATCTGGCCTGGGGGATAGAGTCTGGTGATTTCATACATGAGCAAATAGTCACCAAGGGGCTACATTTCAGTTCATTATTGAGCATATACTATATGCCCGGAGCTGGGCTGGAGGCTGGACATACAGAAATCATCAAATACACTGCCACTGAGGACTTAGGTCAGGAGTAGTTGGGACGCAGCCTACTGTCCAAAGGGATGGAACATTTAGAATCCGCATGGCACCTGCAGCAGCAGGTTTATGGGCAGGCTTTGGGTGGGTCCTG
>NW_007729131.1:19164-21563 GCF_000696425.1 Galeopterus variegatus
ATTTAGAATCCGCATGGCACCTGCAGCAGCAGGTTTATGGGCAGGCTTTGGGTGGGTCCTGAGACAAACTGTTTCACCCACCCCCGGGGAGAGGCTCTGAATGACAACTAAGACAGAGGGCTTTGTTTTTGTTTTTTTTCCTTCTCATAATCATTTTCAGGTTTGCTCAAAAGTTGTTTGGAACACACATTTGTTTTGTCTGGAGAAAGAAAATCTGGCTGGGGTGAAAATTCCTAAGCTGGCTCTAAGTCTCCCTGAAAGGAAGCGCATTATCAGCTAAGTGCCACACAGGAATCCCTTCTGGGGCATCCCCTTGACCTTTTACCAAAGGTTGGACCCACCACATTAAGGTTTCTTATTCCCCCAGCAGCGCTGTTCTAGGTTAACGCTATTTTGGGAGTGCGGTTCTTCATTTCAGTGTGATTTTCCTCATCTTTCCACACAAATTGAGTGAAATCCTTAGTGCATTTTTTTCATAGATGGATGGAAGCTAAAAGAGAATGGAAGGCCTCCAGCTGTTTGAGGCTCTGTCCTCAACGACAATCAAAATTCTCCATCTTTTCTTGTTCTTGGCACTTTCTGATTGAAATAAGATTCCAGCATTTATCTGCACCTGCAATTTTGACAAGAAAGGAAAATTTAAAAGACAAGTGAAAGAATTCTCTGAGGGAAGTCAATGAGTCGACAGTAGTCAGATGCCTGCGAATCTCTTTTTGCATTCCTCTGTCAATTAAGCTACAGTCACATATTGGAGAGCAGAACTTAAGTCTGTGAGTAGAAATGCAAAAATGTGCGTCGATCAGTAGCTGGAACCTTCCTCTGGAGCGAATATTACTTGGAGAGCAGCTGATGATCCATTTGGCATTGAAATGAAGAGGATTTTGAGTCAAAGAGGCCACTTTAAATTATAGATTTGAGTTTAGTTGAAGGTCAAACTTATCTTGCATGAATAAAATCTTCAGAGATTTTGGAATATACTCAGAAAATGCAGGCTATCTTGAGCACATAAGCATTTCCTGCAGGGGATAAAAGCAGTTTAATATTATTGCCCTCTGCATAATTATCGATCATATTAGCATAGGAGATACTGAAAAGGAAAGCAGAATAACAATCGGACGGACACCTTGATTCTCAGCAGCTACAACCATGAACTTTGACAGGAAGTTGCCTGGAGACCTGGAAAGATGATGAAGGGAATTTGGTAGTAGCTGGTAATTTCATTTTGGCTCAACGGATGACAGAAATGACCCATTGAGGGGGAAGAATTATTTAGCTAATCCCATGTGACATAATCTCCCATCTCTAGGAATTTGGGAATCATCCATGGGATTATAATGTTAATTTGGTTATCTGGATGTATATATAACCTGACTCGAAGCTTCCTGGCAGCCAAGATGAAAAGGGAAATGTAGTGAGTTCTAAAATCATTTGAGAGGGAGAAATGAACTGAGCTCTCAAAGGAAACTTGGACATTCATAAAGAAGATTCAAAACACTAAAAACATTTGATTCATGGCTGTAATATTCATTCCAAAAGCTACTGCTTCACATTGCAGATTAATGATTAGGATTTAGGAAAGTGTAAATGCACTTCAGAGGTTTTCTAACCTGTTAATATGAATTAACTTCTTGTCCCAATTCCTCCCCCACAATGCTAATCTAAAGCCTATGTTTTTTTCCCCATGTCTTGCTGTGTTAATTGGATTACAGAGATAATCCCTCTCTCATAAAAAGTAATCTCTGCAGGTTTTGGAGTCTACATTCTACTGCATTTGGTAGGATTATCTCTCAAAGGTAACAGATTAGAAGCACTGGTTGGTGCAAATAAACTGAAATTCATGCTGTAATCCCTTCCAGTGAAGATGCGGCGGAGGAGGCTTTGGGGTTCTAATAAATGAAAGAACACAAGATGAGCAGTCTAAACACCTGAGTCCTGATCTCAGTATTGCCACTAATTAGTAGTGTAATTTATGGCACTACTGCTCTGATACTCAGTTTCTTGTGCAAAATGAGGAGATAGTACTAGATCAACATTTCTCAAAATGCAGTCCAAGAAAAGATGGTTCTTCAAAATGTTAATAGATGTTCCATGAATGGAGAATTGCAGGTCATGTACATTTGGGGAAATCTACATACAATAATCTCCCCCTAGAGCGTCACCATGTCTACTAACATTCGACAGGCTCAGAAGAGTCTTGCAGTAAAGAAGCGCATTTATATATTTGTGTGTGTGTGTGTGTGTGTGTGTGTGTGTGTGTGTATATATATATATATACATACATAACATATATATTATATAAAACTTTTTGTAAACACAGAAGTTTTCAAAATTCTTTTGGCTATAGAACCCCTTTTTCTAAAGAAAACTTAACTTCTGAAATATGGCTGATAAATGTTAAA